>NW_009627267.1:7769-8143 GCF_000690535.1 Cariama cristata | reverse complement strand
TGCGCGATGGTCGATAGGGTTATAAATTATTTCTTGTTCTTCGTGCTCTTCTGTGGCGGTGTCTTCACTTAACGTAGAGTTGCCTTTCTCCTGTCGCGTGTCACCGTGAGGAGTATTCTCCCGGGGAAGGAAGGGGAAAAAAGTATTAGGAGTACTGTTTGCTGTGCGCAGAGAAACAGGTATGTGCAGGTGTGACAGAGAGAGTTGGGGGGGTAACAACTCGTCATTTCTGTTCCCGGAGCTCCCCCCAGGCTCCCTCCCGGTTAGTTTACAGGAAGGGCGGGCAGGAGGAGATGCCCGTCTGGGCGGCGGTGCTGGAGCGGGGGGCCCTCGGCCAGGGACCCGCTGCGTGTCGGCAGCTGCCAGCAGCTGGT
>NW_009627267.1:0-7752 GCF_000690535.1 Cariama cristata | reverse complement strand
AGTAAATAGAGACGGCTGCTGCTGCTCGCGTCTCTGCTTAACCTCACAAGTAGCAGGAGGGCTGGTCAGGAGGAAGAAGAGAGTAAAAATTACCTTCCCCTTCCCTTTCCCTCCGCTTTCCAGCGAGGAAATCCTCTTGAACATCAGTAGGGTGTTTGGTTGCAATTTAGTGTTGCGATGGGAAGCCCCACTTGGAAAATCCTGTGTGATGGCACCCATGTGCTGTGGTTTTCACTTTCTTTATTGCGTGGCTGTGTTTTAGGCAGACGTTTCCAGATGATTTCCCCCACGACCAAGGGAAATACTCGCAGACCCAATCCTTTATTTCTAGAGGAGAGGTACCGTCCCCCGCCGCTGAAATGCTTGGGCCTTGATAAATTTAGAAGCCTCTGTCCTTGGCAGATAGAGAAGTAACATGTCATTCCAGTGATCTTTGCATTCTAGGAAATCCTAAATCAACATTACTTGTTTTGCATGTCGCTCTTTAGCAACACTCTCTCAACTTCCAGTCTAAAGTATTACGTGGACCCAAAAAAAGAAGCTGCGGGTAAAGAAATCCTTTAGTACTTGGTAGCCGCAGAACGTGAATTGCAGCAGTTGTCAAACGTGTCAAGTCTGTATTCTGCGCTTCTGAGCTGAGAAAACCTGACGTTTTACTTAAACTTGGCTTTGGTGGGTTTGTTTTTTTCGTTAATTCTATGCTTCCTACTTTTTGACCTTTTTGTGCTGATACGGTTAGCTTCTAGTGATGCAAGAGAAGAGGGGAAGAAAAACAAGAGAGATTGCTGCCCTGCCTGTGGCATTGGTAGCGAAAGCAGAGCACTGGCTAACCAAAGTTTTTGAGAATGTTGGTAGTCTTAATGATGAGTCCATGGTACTTAACAGCAAAGAGAAATTAAAGTTTAGATGTATGGTTGCCCTTTACTCTTTCCTTAGCCTTAAATAGGCTGAGAGGATCGCAGAAGCTCAGCGCTGTGATGCCTGTGCCCGCTGGTAACTTGGGACCTCGGCACCTGCCTCCACCGGGCGCCAGCGCCCTTGCAGCTCCTGTAGCCAGAGGTTTTGTTTGCAGGAAATCGTAGAATAGTGAAACAGCCTTGGGTTTCCCCTAGTTCCCCTCCAGGTCACTTTGGATTTTATGTGTGAACAGCATTTTTCTAGCTCGGCTTCGTGGTGGTGGTGTGCTTGCGTACGCGTGCTGCTGTTACACAGGAGGCTGGGGGTGGCTGCAAATGAAACAGATAAGGGGGGGGAAGCTTGTCTTCTCCAGTGTTTGCTTTGTCTTCTTATATTTTGTTACCTTTCTTTCCTCATTGGCTTTTTAAAACAAAGCGATTCCTGTTTTGGCACCCAAAAGTAGTGCCGTTTTTGGAAAGGGCTGCAGCTGAGCAACTAGCACTGCTGCTTTGCTTTTTCTACTGGCCTAGCAACCAAAGACCTCCTCCCGTTAACTGGAGTTGTCTTTCAAGATGAGAGCATCCCCTGTGAGCAATGCAGTTTCCATAGAAATACCAGCAACTGTGTAACTCCGAAGGGCAATTTCTCCCCTTACGTTGCTCATCCTTGCTGCTCCAGTATAGCTGAAAGGGTGCAGGAGTGACTCATTTCTAAATATACGTAACGCTTGTGGTATAGGCAGGACTAGAGCTAAGATGATGGGCTCTGATGGAGTTCACTGTAATTGTATCTCTTGCAACAGCCAAGGCCTCAGTTTCATTTTTAACTGTAGTGGACCATATCTTGTTTTAGAGAACCAGATCTCTTTTTAGATTATTTTTTTTTTTAACCTGAATGGGAACGTCCTAGAGTAAGATTAACTTTTCTAGTTGGAGAGAAGTAAGTAATTGAGAAAGACACTACATGTAGATTCAATAGGAAAAAAGTTTGTTTTCCATTTGATTTAGGTAGCTTTCACGCTATGTAGTTGATAAAAAAGAAAAAAAAAAAGGATAGGTTACTAGATCCAGTGTCCTGCTTCCTTTCTCCACGGCTTCTGCTTTGAAGCTCATGGAGCCCTCTGGACTCCATTGGCATTGGAGGTGGCTAGTAAAATAGAATGGGTTTTGTGTGGTTTTCTTTGGTGTTCCTCCCCCCCATCCCCTGTGAAATTACTGTATTATCCAAAAGGCTTGTCTGTGGTGTTTATGCTGAAGAATTTATTACCTGTGAAGGCTGCAGAGAAGGATCACCAAGAAGTTTCTTGGCTTTGACCTGCAGCCGCTCATACCGATCAATCGGCACTACCAAAAAATGAATAATTTTTGTATGTTTTGGAACACAGTGTTCTTCACAGAACTTTGCAAAATGGACAGCAGTAACATCTTACTCCAGACCAATCTTGATGAGATACTGAGGGTTTTTCAGATGGTTGCTTTGGTGGATAATGCTCTGTGTGCGATTGACATGTTTTCCTTTTTTTTTTTCTTCTTTATTTTAGCTGAACTGGAGTTTGTTCAAATCATCATTATAATTGTGGTTATAACTGTTATGGTGGTAGTGATCATCTGCTTGTTGAACCATTACAAACTCTCGACACGCTCCTTCATCAACCGACAGAGCCAAAGCAGAAGACGGGAAGAAACTTTGCAGACGGTAAGTATGAGCCCCTTGCTTCCAGTTCCTCCTTGTGCTGTACAGCTCTGCAGCAAAGCCTTCTGGGGATGCCCGGTACAGGCGACTGTTGGAAAAACTTCTGATGTCACCTTTCATACTCCCTGTTGTTAGGTCTCTTGCTGGAGTTGTATCTATCATAGAATCAGAGAGTTGTTTAGGTTGGAAAGGACCTTTAAGATCATCAAGTCCAACCGTAAACCTAGCATGGCCAAGCCCACCACTAAACCACGTCCCTTAAGCACCACATCTACACATCTTTTAAATGCCTCCAGATCTTAAAAACCTCCAGATTTTATGTTTGTTTTTTTACTGACAATTTAAGATATACTGCCTTTGATTATTTTGAGACCCTGCTATGTTATATGTAGCCTATTTTCATTTTGCGTTTGGAGGCTCAGATGTGACATCCTGTTTGCTGCCGCTGTAACTTGAAGGGGAGTGGAGGGGGAAGGAGTGCATTTCACCTGGGGTAAGAAGATTTGAAATAGATGTTGCTGTGACTTCCCATATGTTTACTAATATCCTGGAGTTTTATCACTATTACTGTTTTGTGAAGCTGCAGTAACTGTTTGCTGGGTCCAAAACACGGGCCCAGAAAAAATGTAATATTTGTTTCACTCAAACAGCAAGAAAACATTAGGAAAATGATCCCTCCAAGGATCTGGAGCGGTTAAGATGTGTTGTTACAGAGCCAAAGGCTTAAGACCAAACCTCAGTCAAGACTTAAGGCTGTCTTTAGTCAACCCAACAGTAAATGGGCACCTAACTTGCCTTCTGAGCCAGGAGTTTGCTGGGTGGGATGCCCTGCTCCCTTGTGAGGGTTAACCACAGGGGATCCCTGACCCTGGGACATCCCCCCAAGCCGAGCGGGATCCCTGTGATGTTGGAGGGAGGTCCTTCTTCTGATCTGCTTTCCAAGGGCCTCAGTCTGCTGACTGCGACGGCCAAGGGGCCATTTGTGAGGGTGGCCTTTGGGTGCATTGAATTCCTGGCAACGGCATTGAGTTCGCAGTTTCATTTTGCGAATCAGAAAAACTGTCTGATTGTAACTGGAAGGTGCGGTCCCATAAAGGTTTACACCAGTTGTAAGTCCATGGTCTTGCCTTTCTTTCCATCCCCATCCTATGTTTCCTTCTCCTTTGTGCTCCTTAGGGAGCTGCCGAGGTTGTGGCGAGAGGCCTCAGGGGCAGATCTGGCTGAGCACTAATTGTTTGTTCCCCCCCCGTCCCGTCCCTTGCAGTTAGATTTCAGCCAGATCAGGGAGCGAAGTGCCCGGGCAGGGGAGGAGGCAGAGATGGCACGGCCAGGGCTGGACCCGAGCGGCTGCTGTGGAGCTGCAGCCCGGCAATGGGCAGCTCCCCGCAAGAGGCAGCTGTAAAATGCGGCAAATGCGGGGCTCCCAAAGCTCTCGCTTAGCACATCACCCACACCCTTTTGCTGGGTGAGTAGCTCCTACCTTGGAGGCTGCACCGGGGGAGAGGAGCTGTCTCCTCAAGGGGAAGTGACTTTGTTCCCTGGCGCTTTGGTAGCGGAGGAATATTTCGCTCTAATTTGGTTACAGACAAAACTGGAACTTGTCAAACCTTGACCTTGTGAACTTCAGGGCTGGAAAAATTGGCTAGATTAATTTGAGTGTTGCTTTGAAATGGACACCGTAATTCGGGAATCACACTTCTGTCCAAAAAATGTTAGCGATAATTGCTACAAGTACCTAAAATGAAATAATTTGAGATAAAGGAAACGCATTTTCATCCTCACAAATCATTTAAAACTGCAGTAAGCTGTCAAATGCGTGAAGTAACCCATTATTTCCTTTGGATGGTTCGTTAGTAGTGTCTGTTACCAGAGCAAGTGGTGCCTTTTCTCTTGGACACAAGGAAGGAAGCATCACCTTCTCATGAAGAAGAACGTGCAGTTTGGCAGCGGGGACTTGGGAGCCACTTTAGTATCCAGAAATGCTCTGAGATAATTTTTGAAACACTGACTCTGTTTCAGTTTGGCACCCTTGTAAGTAATGATAATCGTAGCCAAGCGAGCGCTGCGTGGGAATTGATGATTGATTGGCAAGAACCAGTTACTGAGTCTTCTGAAAACTGGTGTAGGCTTGTCAGTGCTGTTACTCATCAGGATTTCTGATAAGCTGAAGCTGTTCTTAAAAGAAAGTCAGACTTGTGGGGAATGGGGCTTTGGAGATCTCCGCAGTCATATGTCAAATATGTTTGAATTTTCCTTTGTCTCGGGTGTTAGAAGGAAATTCTGATGGAAACTGGGTGTGTGCTGCAAACCTTAAAAGCAGTGTGCAATGCACGAGGGTTGGGAAACTAAAGCATCTGCTCTGCGGTGGGAAACTGAAGGGACCAGTCTGTTCTCTCTGTCCGTGGCAGAGGGAATTGCACAAGGTAAATAGTGTGAGCAGTAAGATGCAGGTTAGATTATACACTTTTAAAATACATTTATTTTTTAACCAAGCAGGCCTTGTTGTGTGTGCAAATGCTATCAGTAAGTGGATTCTCTTCCAAGAGAATGGATATAAACTCTGAAAACAGATTTAAATGTTTAACTGCTAATATCTGAAGAAAATATTCTGACTCAGGCCTTCTGTTGGTGGAGAAATAGCAAATGGAAATAGAGGAAGTTCACCCGTATTTCTTAAAACAGTAAAGCAAATGAATTGACTGTTGGGTTGTTCCTGTAGTGAACTATGAAGTGACCCCCCTTCATGTAACTGAGGTAGCGGAGGTGTATCAAGATGCAGAATCATGCCTTTCCTATTCAGGTGGGCCTTTTTTGTCCTTTGGTTACTTTCAGTTTTCCTTTTCTTCAAGCCTGTCCTGTTTCTAGATAATCATGCCCTCCAAGAGCTGAGCTGTGGTGGAGCTGCACAGATTTCTGACCCCACGAACAGATTTCTTATTGTGGTTCTTCTAGAATGTGTAGTAGAAATGAAAAGATAAATTATCTACTGCCTCCATTGCCAGCCTCACACCTGTAAAACTCCTGGGGTCAGGCCTCCAAAGTAATGAATAAAAGGCATTTGTGGGTTCATTTGGCTGAACTTCCTTCATTTTGGAAAAAAAAAAAGCCTGGAAGTTGAAATTCTCATTGTCTTCCAAGTCCAGAAATTAGAGTATTAAAAAGAAGAAGAATATGTCACTAGAATCACAAGTGTTAGTAACACTTGAGAGGCAGAAAAGGGACCGATCCCAGAAAAAAAGTTGCTCTTTGACAAGTACATGCTGAAAAGTAATTGTTACATTCCTGTTCTGTAAATATGCTTTCCTGTATGACCACCAGTTCATCTTTATCTCTTTCCTTTTCTTTCTTTTTTTCCTTCTTGCCCAGTCTGGAGCCTCATCCTGCTGTCTTTTCCCCTGGTCCGTGTGTGTTTGATGACTGTGGTCAGTGTGCTGAGGCCTTAAGCAGATGACGGCAGGGGCGAGGCAACCTTTGAGCGCTCAGGAGCGCTGGGTGCTTCTGCAGCAGTGCTGCCGAGGATGCTGCCTGCCCTCCCATGGCAAGCCCTGCCTCTCCTAGCGTGGGTATTAAAACGCTTCTGAACATCAGCAGAAATACAAGTTTTGGGATCATAACTGTGAGAGGTGGAACGATGCTGGGTGACAACCGTGTTGGCATGAGCGGCAACCTGAAGTGAGCGTGCACAGTACTGCATGGTGTCTGTCATCGCAGTGGGTGAAATATTGAACATCTTCCCCCTGCTGACAGATCCATCAGCAGTGTTTGGCTTTGCAGCCGGCCAAGGCTCGCAGAGCATCTGAGGGGGATGCAAAGGCTGTAGGGTGTGGAGGACACCAGGAGCAGGCCCAGAGCTGCTTGACTTTGCCTGCTGTAGGTGACCCTGCTTTGGCAGGGGGGTGGGCTGGATGATCTCCAGAGGTCCCCGCCAACCCCCACCGTTCCATGGTTCTGTGATTCACTAGGATGACACAACCTCATGTGGGAGCGCCTGATGCTACCAGCAGTGCTGGGGGGTTTCAGGGTAGAGCTGCGTGGCAGCCTTGGAGAGGCACATCTGTGCACACGGGATGTGGGTCTCAGATCCCAGAGGAGGTACGTGTTGCAGCGTTGCTGGCTGTGCCTTGGGAGGAGTGACGTTGTATTGGGAGGGAAGCGTTGCTGGTAACCAAAACCATCCTGCTGGAACGTGGGCAGCCGTGGCTGAGCTGCTGCTGTAGCACTCTTCTGTTTGCCGGGACAAAGCAAAGATAAATCTTGCTTTCTGATGATTAACTCTTGGCGTCATCACCAGTGGTTTCCAGGGGGACGTTGAGGGAAAAGGGGGTAAGTGACTTACAGGGAGGTACTTAATGAGCTTCTGATGGTCCTAAATTGATTCCTCCTCCTTATCCTGGTGGCTTCTGTCTCTGCATCTTTTTCTTTCATAAAGTGGGTGTTGGATGAGTGCTGAACACTTGGACTGACCCCAGCGCGCTCCTGGCAGCAAAGTCCCTGCCTTCATCGCACAAGATGCTCACCCTGACCAGCCCCTGCCTCCCAGCACCGAGGGCAGCATTGCCGCTGGGGCGAGTCAGCTTGCATTAGGGTCTGCGTTGATAATGTCAGCTCCAGGAGTACAGCTGTAAAAATACTGCCCTCTCCCCTGCAACAACTATTTCAGAATAAAAGGAGAACATCAGGAGGGTGACAGAAGATGCTCGGTAATGTTGACAACTTCAGCGGTTTGTTGGTGGTCTCCAATGTTAGTCTTGCCTCTTGGCCTTTTCAGTTACTCCCTACTGGTGTTAGCGTTACTCCTTCTGTTCCTTGCTGGCATCCCTGGGCCTCTTGGTCTCATTTTCTTGCCGACACGTGCAAAAGAAAGAAAAATCCCACTGGGTATGAGAACACAGTCTATAGCCAGGAGAGGGTGTGAGTGCTGTAGACCGCCCTGCTTTGCCAACCCTTTTTCCTCTGCACCAGGCATCGTTTGGCAGGAGCTGGACGTGCAGTGTGTTCTCCCGCCTTGCCATCGGCACCAGGGATGCGGGCTCACCTCGGCTCTCCTTGGGGAGCACTGCCCGCCCCTCTTGGGAGTCTAGCACAATAAGGGCAGAGCATCTTTAATTAGGGCAGGATCATCCAGGAAATCCGCAGGTAGGACTGGAAGCGAGGAGTGAATGG
>NW_009627266.1:0-1068 GCF_000690535.1 Cariama cristata | reverse complement strand
CCCTTTTTGCCCTGAGTATTAAGCAACTGTGGAATAACACCCAGAGAAAGACGACACGAACAACAAGAAGCTTGCGACATGCCTTTGGCCCTGATTGTAACGATGTAGTGAACTTTAACAGTAGGCGCTGCAATAGCTCTTTCCTTTTTCTTGCCGGGAGGAGCAGCAGCTGCGAACTTTGCAAAACTAAGACACCTTGCCTGTTGGGCTGTAAAGCAATTCAATTCCACCTCAGAAATACTAAATGAACTGTTAACGGATGTTGATAGTGTAAGGCATGCGGTCCTTCAAAACAGAGCTGCTATTGACTTTTTGCTTTTGGCACAGGGGCACGGTTGTCAAGAATTTGAGGGAATGTGTTGTATGAATTTGTCAGATCACTCACAAAGTGTACATAAACAACTGCAGCTGAAAAGAATGAATGAGAGAATGTCCCACATCACCTACAAGGAAAATGCATTTACATAGTGGCTGAAAGGTCTTGGATTGGCATCATGGGTAGTTAGCTTAATTAAAGCTTGCTTGCCTGTGTTAGGTTTGCTTTTTGGAATAATAATTTTGTTGCCTTGCATATTACAATGTATCCAGGGATTCATAAGAAATAGCATTAGAACTGTACTTAATGAAAAGGGGGGAGATGTAGGATCATTTTATGTTAGCAATGAGCTGGAGGACATTTTGAGAATGTAATAAGATGTGGGAAAAATGCAGAGAGTTATACAAAGAAGCAAGCTTGTGGAACAAGAGAGGGATACTTGGGGAACAGGAGATGGATACTTGGGGAACCGGAGATAGATAAAATTAAGAAATAAAGTCATAGTAACAAGGTGAGAGAAAGAGCTTGTGTGCTAGACAAAGAGCTTGTGTCTAATTTACGTAGAAGCTACGCATAGCATAAGCATCTATCTGAATCTTTTCTAAAAAGCGTGATAGTCGCGTGAACAGTACATGTAACCAATCAGAGCTTGTCACGGTCCACTCAGTAATGGACTCGTGATGGTTTGTTAAACTCCGGTCTTGAAGTGCAAAACGCAAAGGTGAAAACACCAAAGGGGTTTGTTTCAATCA
>NW_009627265.1:17207-57118 GCF_000690535.1 Cariama cristata | reverse complement strand
CCGGGGCGGGAGCGGGGCACGGAGCAGACCCTCCGGGGCGGGACGGGGTGAGGGAGCCCCTTCCCCTGCCCGCCCCGAGCTCCTCGGGCTCCGCGCCCACAGCCGCTCGCTGCAGCGTTTATGCGTTTGCGAAGGCAGCCGTTTAGGTATTTAGCAGCTAGGTCGGTACCGTCAGCGCTACCGTATCCCTCGGGATTGTCTCAGGTACTTTCTCGTGTGCCACTGGTTTCCACGCGTGGATGTTCCTAGGCCACCTCCTCTGTGTGCTGTCAGTGTATTTGAGAGCCCTCTCTCGAGTATCCTAATTTATCATCGGGAACTGGAGCAGCTTGAAATATTTACGGGAAGTCAAAGGTTTTTTGTCTGTCCTGGCAGCAGTCACTAGCATATAATTTTATCCTCATCTTGAAGCTAGTCTTCAAAGAGAAGAGATGACCTGAGGCCCGTTCAGAAGTGAGCTCTGGAGGTGGTAAAGGCAGAGTTGTGCGCTGACTTTATGACCCCTGAAGTTTATTACACTGCCATGAGCTGGGTTTTAATTCCCCCCCCCGTGATCTGGATACTTCATCCCATAAATACAAGTTCTGTCTTCTGTGTGGCACCTGCCTGTTCACCACATTCTGATGGCCACTGGATTTAACGTTATGGCATCAATGTTCTTAAGCAACTCCTTGCTTTTTTTTGTTGGTATCTTCATCTTTGTATGGTGGCCTTTTGTATGCTTTTTTCATGCCATTGATAAAAAGCTATCACATAACATCTACTTGCTTTTTAAAATGAGCTGGAACTTTTTATTTCTTTTAGACATGGGTTTTTTTTCTTTCTAGGGAGCATATTTAGAGCAACTCTGAAAACAGAAAAAATACCCACTGATGTTTTAAAAACTGCAGGTGTGTGTGCAGTTACAATGAGTGATGTCCTGCTGTGAAATGTGAACACTTGTGTCTGGTGCCTTAAAATACCATTGATTTGAAGTGAAAGGAACTGTTAGTTATAGTTGAGGTCCCTGTCTTTAGCGTCAGTGTTTCTGAGTTTGACATTGAGTGTCAGTAACTTCTTCTACAGCATTGCTTTGGCAAGTGCGAAACTATGTCTCTCTTTTTTCAGTATTTCCTGGGTCGATCAAAACGCACCCCAGTCCTTCAACTTAACTCCTCCCTTTTCGGGGAAGGGGAAACTAATCTTTCACTTGAGTTTCGTTTCAGCGGCTCATCGGTATTCTTAGACTATAAATAGGTAGATAAAGCTTTCTAATTAATAGACTCTTAAAGGAGTTTAATATTAAACTTCATTTTTGTAAGCATTAAGATATTAAAATAACCTCTCCTTAAAAAAAAAAGGTTCTGTGCAACTTAGTATTCCAAACACTTGTGACTTTCTACAAAAATATACACTCTATGCTTTGCAAACAAAAGCAAAATTGAAATACTGTGGATGGAAATGCCCATGCAGGTCTCTGCATCTTCATGGAGTTTAGGGCAGGGAATGTGGTTAGGCCTTAGCTGTGCACGAAGATGTGTGAGAGGTCACGGGTGTTTAAGGCAGAATAGCTGTAATACTTAAAGGAAAGAGGCAGGGATTTCCTTTGAAGTTATTTGCATTGTTTGAGGGCACACTGTCAATTTTCTCTTGTACGTGGCTGGAGTTCTGGTTTTGTTCACAAATTTTAATGCCTCCAGAACATTCAGATTATTCTTTTTGAATGTGTGTGTTCTTCAGATATTTTTTTTCTTTCTTAGAGCAATTTCTGCGTTGTGACAACTGTAAAAGCAAGCACCATTTTTTCACTCCAGTGAGTGGACTTTTCGGACTTTGCCTTACGAAGGAGGATGTTGTCCCTGAGACTTACGGCCCCTGGAATATTGTTCTGCATCTTTAAAGAGGAGTTCTTCCGTCGGTGATGAATGTGTAGTCACCTCTGCCTGACAGTGCCTGAAAAATTTTTAAGGGCAGTGAGAATGGATACAAAAAGAAACAGTAGATCTTCTGCTATCCGTTTATGCCTTTACCACCTGTCAAAGGCATGAATCACTTTCCAAAACTAGTTCCTACTTCTGCTTATATTGCACTAATTCTCATTCTTCTCCCCTTAGCCTAGATGGTATACTTTATGGGCGAAGCTGCTAATGTTTTTATTCAATACTGAGGTTAGAGTTTTTTTATTATTATTTTTACTACACACTTTCAAAACCAACTTAAAATTCTACTTTTACCTTTGCATTTCACTTGTGTCTCTGCAAATACTCCACATGCACAGTTTGAAATTCCTGCAGGTCTGTCTTGTCAGCTCTTTTGCATTTTGGCGCTTTAGCTTCTAAGAGCGCTGAAAATCATGGGGCTTGTGGTTGTTTTAAAAAGGCTACCTCTTAGTCTGCTGTGGCAGGTGGAGTTCATGTTGCGCTGCTCAGAGCCGTCATTTATATTAACGAGCTCTGAAGTTCTGCATTCTCCTCACTCTTTATCAACAAAAGGTTTCAATCGCTCTTCTAGGATATTGTAGTCATTCTCATTCCTGTGCCTTGTTCACAATCCGCATGTTCTTTCATCCCTTTTGGTTGCAGCTGGTTTGCAGGTTTCAGCCAAATATTGTTTGTGTTACCGTCTTCTGGCTTTGTTCTCTGCTTTCTTCACACTCTTTGCACAGCAATGCACGTTTGCGGGTTTGGAGGGAGAAACCCACTTAGATTGCCTATTGGTGTTGTGATAAATAAGGGGATTTGATTTATGCGTGCAAGTTTTAGTCTTGCAGTTTAGTTTGCCTCTCTAACCTGGAGAGAAAGGGAAGATTATGTTTCTGTGTGGCTTAAATAGAAGTTTATAGAGACCCAGGAGCAACACCTGCTGGGAGGGAGGGCTGAATTTTGCTCTCTTTGCTTCCCCCTCTTGTTCTCTTTAATGCTGTGCTCCAGAACACCTTTCTTCTGCATCTAGCTTCTTTCTGGGCAAGCCTTACAGCACCTTGGCATTGCATCTCTCTCTCTATATCTACATGTAGTCTTCAGCAAACCAGTTCTTTTTCGAAATTGGAGCCGGTCTGCTGTTAGCCTGTCCCACCTGACTGTGTTAAAGGATGTTATTTTAGAACCTTAAGTCTAAAGAATATTTGGAAATTGATTCTTTTGTAATTAGGAACAAAATTTTCGTTAATTCCACGTGTATCACAATTTCATCCCAGGAGTTCAAAAGTTATAGTCAAAAGCATCAATGAATTTCAAAGTGTTAAATCCTTGTCTCTGTTTACATCTTGAGCAAGGAATAATATTGATCTGTTCTGGCTGAATGTATTTCTTAGTCTTGTGTTTGCAGCCACTTACTTTTTTCCAAATGTTAGCTGTGTAGCAAAGCTTTTTATAGTTGTGTGCATTTCTGCAGTCTGGGTAGATTCTGGGGATGGACGCCAGCGCTTGGACTTCTACTCTCGTATGGGCCATGTGGCTGTGGAAAGGTCTGCCACGTATTTTGGTCTATGGGGTCACATATAAAACCGAAATATGTTGCAATGTAGATGGGCGTTATTTTAGGTCATCACAAGTTACTACATTTAAAAAAAGAACTTGAGCTTTATTTAATTCCTGTCTACCAAAGTGTAGGGGAATCATAGTGTGTAAATGTGTATTTAAAATGTAATTTTAAAAATTTCTGCAGTGTTGACCTCCCTCTGCTGATAAAGCTTTGGTGTTCCAAACGCTGTGTATGCTTCATAAATTTTAGCTATTAACAGAGCTGCTGAATGGATGACTTCGTTACAATGAAGTGTTAAAAAAATCTACTCCAGTTCCTGCCTCAATAACTAATGAACCAGTGATCTATGTTCCCTGTTCACTAGAAAGTGGTTTTGGTTTTTATTTTTCTCTGGGCAAATATGGTTAGGAAGAATCAATTGAAGTTAAAAAATAACTTTGGAGAGCGTTTACTGTTTCCTTCTTCAAAGTTTCTTAAAATGCTTATTTTGCAAGAGTCTGTGCATCTTACCCCTGTTCCACAAAGACCCTGCTCTTGCTGTCAGCAGGCGTTGAATGCCGTAACTGCGCTGTGCTTGGCATTGGGGGGGTCCTTTTATTCATGAGCAGTCTTGTTCGTTTTGGTGGTTCTGCCTTGAGAGAACACTTCTAAGTGCTTTCATGGTTTGAGACAAGATGGTTCAGCACTCAGCAAGATTAAACCTGTCTGTGTTGCTTGCGAAGTGTAACGATCTTTTGTCATTTGAAGTAATCCACTGTTAAAAAAAGTATTTAATTCAGTTAAAATGCATTTTAAATTAAGGCATACTTGCAACTTCTATTTCCATGAAGTTCAGAGGAGGAAATGAAGCTGTTCTTTGTGATTTCTGCCTAAATGCTACAGTTGGAATGAATTCAGCACACCTGTGTAGTGAGGAGAACCTGACACCTAATTGTCAGGTGGACTTGACACCACAGGTTTTTCTCTATAGCAATTTGAATTATGAGTAAAATCAAGTGAATTCAGCTGTAACTAGGTAAATCTGTCACTTGGCAACTAATAAGGATCATGTGAGTCACTGCTGTGGGTATTCTAATTTTGTATATATTTTTTTATTTTATTAGTGAAGTTTGGTTTCAAAATGTTTCCAACTAAATGCCTTTTACTTGTAGGAGCAACGATCAAATTCGTCACTGCTGTGTCAGAGGGGTTTTCAGGTAGGCCTGACATAAAGTTTGGTTACTTGGAGAGATGAACAATAATGAAAATGATGATTGGAATGGAAGTCCCATGAAATAATATCTAATGTGACCATGTGACTCTATTATTGTCCACTGTCTAGATCAGCATGATACCGAGTCAGCAAGGCTGCTCTTGAGCATAAAGCAAAGATGAAGAAGACTTTATTTCAATAATGTCTATAGTGAATGAGAATGCTGAATTGAGGGGATATTTCTGCTTCTTAAATTCTGCAATCTTAAAGTCTGATCTCTGTCTTGACTAGAGTATATAGTGACTCAGAGAGACAAACAGGCAGAGCTTAGTTTGTCTTGTTTTAAAACCTTTGAGTTAAGGAAGAAAATGACATTTTACTATTTGGGATTTCCAGCTAGTTCTCACCATTTCTGCAGGAAAACCCAACTGGCATGAAAGATATGCATAAAACATAGAGACCTTGATTAAAAGACTAGAATGAAAAAGAAATGCCTGAGTTAAGGAAATGATGTGAACTTCTCTTAGTCCAAAGTTGTCTTCAGGAATGCAGAGAAACAGCTGCAGTAACAAATTGGCTGGTTTTGGGGGTGCTGGGAGTGCAGAGTGAAGGGCACAGGAGAGTGATAGGCAGGGGAACATGTGTGAGATACTGAAATCAGTCAGTGGATTTTTATTTTTGGGAAGAGAACTTCATTCTGGTTCTCTGATCTGTCTCTTTTCTCTAGTTCTCAGACAGGCGCAACTGGAATGCAGCAAAAGACTTGCAGAGATACAGACGTCATTACCCGGTATGGACTGAATGATGATGCAGCTACTCTTGTGGCTTTTCTTCATCGCTTACTAAGTTTAGGAACACTTTCTAAATTTGAGGGCACCATTTTGTCTTTACATTGACAGGCTCAGAACCTTAATGGATTCATTTGTGAGGGGGAAGGGATGATGTGCATGTGGGTGCATCAGAAACAAGCTGTTACTTCCCAAAACACGTTTCAAGGGTTTAGCTTGAATGTTTAGGAAACATGAGGGAAAGCAAGGAGATGTGTTGAAGAGAATGCTGCCTTTCAAAAGATTGCTGCTTGTTGATTTCTTGTTCTCATATCTAGGATCTGACAGAATCAGAAGATAAGGAGGAAGAAGAGATGTGGAACTTAAGCTTTTATAAAAATGAGATTTGTTTCTTGCCCCAGGGTGAGTACCTTGTGTGATGACTGACTGATACAATCTGCTGCAGCTGGTTGAATTGGTGAGAGAGTAGCTTGTGGGACAATTATTTAAAAAAAACCAAAACAAACAAAACACACCACCAAAACAAAAAAAAACCCACACTGCACCAAGAATTCTGAAATCTCCTTGTTCCTGCTGTATGTTCCTTAACTTTGTTTGGTGGTAGAAAACTAAGGTGTTTGTTTTTTTCTGGCTTACCAGGATGGTTGTCTAGTTAGAGAAGCTCATGCCTGTATGTGAACACCTGGCTGTGGATAGTGAGCTACCTTGGGTGTCTGGCTGACTTTTAGTTTTCATTTGATGGTGTTTCTTCTTGCCTGACTTTCTCCTTTTCTTTTCAGGTTTGCATATTGAAAATCTGCTTGAATCTTGGTGGGACAACTATGAAGTCCTGGAAGAAAACCATTCTTACATACAGTGGTAAACTGTCTGCATTAATATAGTGCTTCTCTTTAGTTGTGCCTCTTAAAAGAGTCGCTTATATCTGTGTTCCAGAATTCAGCTTCCCAACAGGCCCAGAATTACTCTTGAGTGAAACCTGTGTCCGTTTTATTTTTATTGAGTTATATTCTTCTGGAAACAATGCAGTGGAAATCCTGAAGACATGGGTTTCCAGTGCAGCTGTGGCAATAGGTCTCAGTCGTGCTTGGTCTTACAGCATACCACGGAACAAAGTATTAGGGCAGCGAGAGAGATCCAGATAAGGAAAGTATGTTATCATTGGTATAGACAATACTTTAATGGGAGGGGTTTATTTGTCATATAGTAAACTACTTCTGCATCCATAAGGATGTGAGATCTCCAAGAGATGCCTGTGATAGCACAATTTTTGGAATCTTTTTTAGTTTTAACAAAATGGGTACCCTGGGTTGGATGTCATCTTTGCTCATCAGGGCTGCATATTTCTTTCCCTTCAGGCTATTCCCTTTACGTGAACATGGGATGAACTGGCGTGCCAAACCACTCACTTGTCAAGAAATCCAGGTATTGCAAGCTTTTTTATTTTAAGATCTGAAGGATGTTAGGATTTTCCCTAAATGCCTTGTATTTGAAGTCTAGTGTTTTATTACATTGCTTTCTTGAGCTCAGTTCACACTAGGGCACCACTCAAGCACTGTTAAGCATTTATCTGTCTTGTGTCTGCCAGTAGCTACACCAGCAAACGAAAAGCTTAGTGATATGATCAAGCCTTGTTTGTGATTCAGGTGCCACTTAAACTGGTGCAGGTAATTAGGGAGTTGCACTTTGTACTCATTGGTCTGTCTTGTTTTCAGGCCTTTAAGAAGTCCAAGGAAGTTATGCAAAGGTTTGTACGTGCTTATCAGCTCATGCTGAGATTTTATGGAATTGTTCTGCTCAACGAGGAAACTGGAGAACTTAAGAGAGCGGAGAATTGGGCTGAACGATTTCAAAACTTGAACCGGTGAGTCTCTGTCTATATTGCTGGTCATTTACTAAAGCCAGGCATTTCTTTGACAGGGGAAAAAAAGTCAGAGTCAAGAAAATCCACAACCCTTGAGGAATGGAGGCTTTTGTTGATAAAAGTTAGCTACCTGAAGTATTTTTAACT
Organism: Cariama cristata; assembly: GCF_000690535.1. Classification (NCBI taxonomy): domain Eukaryota; kingdom Metazoa; phylum Chordata; class Aves; order Cariamiformes; family Cariamidae; genus Cariama; species Cariama cristata. The sequence goes on along the minus strand of NW_009627265.1, from coordinate 49,668 downwards.
TGGATCAGCCTCTGACTGTAGGTCATCACACTCCATGTCACTTTAATAAGTAACAAGTATAATAAGTAAACCAGCTGAGGCTCACTTTCTTCTGTATCCAGTGCAGCTGTTAACAGTAGGCATTCTTCATATTGGTCTCCTGAAGTACAAAATACAGACTTGGAGATGTTAACATTTGCTCTAGCAAAGCTTGTGTTTAAACCCATATTTTAAGCAGGAATCACTGAAACGTTTTAATGGGCAGCCAAATTGCCTTTGTAATATTCTACTAAATTACAAAATAGGAATGCTTCCGTATGCTTCCCTGATTGTCTATAAAGCTGCCTTAATGTGTGTAAAATGCTTTGAATCCTTGGCTGAAAAGTGCTCTGCAAACTGATGGTAATGCTTTTATGTTATTGCAGGTCTTATCATAGAGATAGTAATGACCCTTCATATGCTGGTGCCTCTAATGATATTAACAAGGGCTCTAAAAGGACTGGGCATACTCACAAAAGAAAAACAGACTTGAAGACTGTCAATTTTAAAAAAAAAAAACAAAACCAAAAAAAACCCAAACAAAACCCAAAAAGAATCCTGTGTCTGGCTTAGGTCCCTAAGTCACGAATTTCTGGCAGCAACTCTACATGCCTGTCGTCTTATCTTTTTCTACAGGCTTACCCTGCAGGGTCACTGCCAGGGACGGGATATTGGGCTGCATAAAGTCGTGTGTCTGACCCAGTAAGGTGGCTCTTACCTACTGGTGGGTGATGCAGAAAGCCAGAAACTTTCCAAGCAGTTGAGATGATTAATCCTAGCAGCCCAAGAAGGGCTACGAAGGTACTGCTGAAGGCAGACAGCAGCAGTAGGTGCTTTAAAAGTAACCTTACCTATACTCTGCTCTGCATTGTCAAATAGTCTTTAATAGATCACGATCAATAATGCACAAAACATTTTGCAGATACCCCGGAGGTTCATGGTGACTTGTAAGACTTTCACTTAACAGCTTTGCTTATCTGTTTCGTTCAGGTTCAGCCACAACAATTTGCGGATTACTCGCATCCTGAAGTGCCTGGGGGAGATGGGATATGAACACTATCAAGTGCACTTGGTAAAGTTTTTCCTAACAGAAACTCTTGTTGAGGAGACATTACCAAATGTCAGGAGAAGTGCCTTGGATTACTTCCTGTTCACCATCAGAAGCAAACAGAAGAGAAGAGAACTAGTCCATTATGCTTGGCAACACTTCAGACCTCAAGACAGCTTTGTGTGGGGGCCGCACAACAAACTCTTGAAGTACAGACCCCTCTCTGCTGAGTCACGGCTGCACCAAAACACTGAAGATAAACAGGAGGCTCCTGGTAAAAAATGTGATGATTCTGTGGAGAAGGATTGGAACCAGTCTCTAGAGGAAGAACAGAAAGCTGGAGATGCTGCAGACTTGCAGCCTAAATTGAATGATGAAGATGTAAAAGAGAAGATAAGTGAATCTGTTTTGAAGGGAGGAGATGGTGAAGAGGAAAAAGAGGCTTCATTTACCCAGCAGGAGGAGGAGGATTTAAACGGTGAGGCTGAAGAAGTGCAGGGTATAACAGAGAATGATTGCACAAAGGAGAGCAAGAAGAGAAAACTGGATGCAAATATGGGAGACACTAAAAAGAGTGGGCCATTGAAAAGCCCTACTGATATTGAAAACATATCCCGTAATCTGGGAGAATGTGCAATTGATGCAGAAATCCCCTCCTCATTTCCACTCTTAGAAGCAGAAGAGGACCAGGAAACACTGAAAGAAGACGATGCAAACACCAAAGTCTCAGCGGTGCTGGAGACCACTGATGCAGCTGTAAAACGAAGGAAAGTTGATAAAAGAACAAAAGCATTCCACTTGGCCATAAACCTGAACATGGGGCCCTCTGCCTCTAGTGCCCGGTTAAATCCATCTGTTGCAAACGCTGAGGCTGAAAAAGAAAATGTCAGTGAGAAAAATGCAACTGTGGAAGTGACAAGTGAGAAGGGTGGTAGTGATGCGAATAGTGGGGTTGTGAGACCCCTGGTTGATTCCAGGCTCCCCAAGACTGACAGGACTTCTCCAATAAGTGATGGGTTGGAGGCAAGTGGAGATCAAGTCACAGCAAAGAGTGATCAGCACCACTGTGACAGCACATTCCTGGGAGGCAAAAGTGAGGTAGATGGGGTAGAACAGCATAAAAAGCAAGTGAACGAAAAAGAAAATGCAAGTGAGAAGGGACAAGCAGAAGTCACAGGCAAGAAACAAGTTCCAGAGAGTCTTGAGCAGAGCGTGGCATCCGTTTATCCTGAAGAAGACAGTACTGAGGTTACAATACAGAAACCTGAAAGCTCTGAGGTAGCAGCAGAACCTCGTGAAGAGCAGGTAGCAGCAGAGTGAGACCACCACTCAAGCAAGTGGAGATGATACTGCCCTAACAGCTAGGAGGCAGCTTTGGTGACTTGGATAGCAGAAGTACATGGAAGAATAAACTTCCTTTGGGCTGATCCAGGCTAACCCCTGTCCAGCTTCCACTCTTCCACACTTTTTAAATAATCTGTGGTAACTTCACTGAGATCCAGCCCTTGGTTACCCTAAAGAGGAAAACTGTAATTTAGTTGTCTTCATGGACAGGCTGTGTCCTGTTCCAGATTTTTATCTGATGTTGAGGACTGTCTTGGAACAACAGGGATTTTTGCACTTTGTTTCTGGTATGTCCCTTCTTAAAGCAAAGAGGAAAACTGATCTGTTTCCTTGTTTGAACTAGTCAAGTATTTATTAAATATGTGATTTTTTTTTTTAATGTAAGACAGCATGACCTAATTTGCCAGGCCTTTCTGTTACCATATAATTTCTATTTGTTGTTTTGGAAGACTGTACCTTCCTAGGAGATTTATTCCTGGCAAAGGTGCTGTTTACCTGAAAAATACCCTCCTCTAGGATGCAAAGTGCCGAGTAACTTGTACCCTTTATCCCCTGCAGAAGTTGCTTTGTAGTGCTTGTTAGAGTTGTTGAGAATATGAATTGTCTGATGGCTTCAGACTTTGTATGAAGCTATCTAGAGCTCTTCTCCCCCGGGTTTTTACACTAATTTCAGACCCTTGATAGTCTTCCACAGGTACTTACGTCCACTACTGGTTCAAAGGCCTTCCTTTCTCTATTGCTAAATTAGAACAAATATTTGTCATGGCATTGTTTCAGACTTTGCTGTTAATTTGCAGTGGCCTGTGGGCCTCTCTTTTCTGCAGGCCCATTGCATGAAGTTAGATGTGTCAGATTTAACCTACTTCCTAGTTAGGGCAAGACTGTTTTACCATTAGTGATCAGCGTGTCAGAGGGCATGTTTGACTGCAGCGTGTCTGGAAACCACTGGGCTTTGTGGGGTAGTTAGTTGAAACTTTAATTGGAGGGGGGTACGCTTGTCTGGTTCATTTATTTACAGCTCTCAAGAATTTACTTTCAGATCTTGCCAGCTATTTGCCTGCCTTAATGTTCCTGACCTCCATGTTGGCTATTCTGCCTGACTTACACAGTATTCAAGCGCGTTTGAAGGAGCATTAAACAATTTAGCACTTTCATTCCTAGAGATTTACAACAGAGGACCTGTTTCTTGAAGCAGAGGAAACCATTTCCAACAGCCAGAAGGTCTGGACTTGCTGTTTGCTCAGATTGTTTGTTCTAGTTCTGGGGTTTCGAGGTGCTGTTTGTTTTGTGTAGGAGATGGCTAGAGGCTTGCCTGCCTTGCTAGAGAGCAGATGCAGTAGCCTGTGCAATGTTAATGTTTTTCCTCTCTCTGCTACAGCTCTTAAGAAGCTTCATCTTTCAAGGATTTTGGTCGGTGACTTGCCTTACCAGACTGTAGGTCCTGACCCAGCATGCCACATACACATGTGTGGGAATAAAAGTCTGCAAGATTAACATCTAATGTTCATGGTCACACATGTGCTGGAAAAAGGCTTTAATATTTTTAAAATACTACTTTTTTTCTTATGAACAAATGGAGTTAAATAGCCAATAAGAATACATTTAACTACAGATATAAATACTTGAAGATGTTGAGTGAAAATTCTTTCATAAAAGATTCATGAGATTGTTAATCATGGCTTTTGTACAGATTTATAATCATTTTATTTAATGAAATTTTCATTGTGAATATGTGCTCAGTTGGGGCATAGATGATATATCTTGTTACGGTGATGTGTGCTTTGTTTTTGTGTTTAATTGGGATTTCACTGTGAGCCCTAGGCTGGAGTGCCATTTTATTTAATGAAATTTTCATTGTGAATATGTGCTCAGTTGGGGCATAGATGATATATCTTGTTATGGTGATGTGTGGTTTGTTTTTGTGTTTAATGGGATTTCACTGTGAGCCCTAGACTGGAGTGCTCAAACCAAACCGTTCCCTCTTGTGATCAGGTTTAGAGTTTTGGCTGTAGATGTTTGCAGTGAATTCACAGGATGTTTTCCTGCACTTGGAGATGTATGACAGACTCTGTCACATTAATGTCACCTATTAAAGCATGACTTGAATGCATACCAGTTTCCACTTATGTTTTTTTTCATCTCTGAGGGCAGGACTTGACCATATACCTGCTCCTCTACCACCACACCCTGCAGCCATCGGTCTTGCTTGAGCACCTCCAACAAGTGGGTGCGTGGGGCTGTCCAGCTTCCCAAGCAGAGGTCTGGTGGGCTCACCGTGAGAGAAACCTGCTCCTTGTTCCATGTAGAGATGACAATCCTCAGTTGTCCTCCACCACTGTAAAACGTGGCCAGTGAATGTGGGGAAAAGACACCCCACTACATGCTTCTGGTTTAATGATGTGCTTTGAAAAGTTCTGATGTGCGTTGTCTTGGCTTTGTGCTGCCCTCCTCCCACGTGTGCATAGTGATACTCTGTGGAGCAAACAAGGACTTTGCTTTTGAGCAGCTCTTGGGGCTACCAGGCCTGAGGGCAGCTGCCCTGCCTGCCCACAGGGGCTTTAGTCTAGTGGGCATTTTCCTTCTGGATACAAGCACAGAGGTGTCTTTGTGGTAATGATTTCTGTAAGTTGATGTGTCCCTTCAGCTGTGGTCCCTCTGCCCCAGGATGTGGAAGGAGAGGAGGACCTGTCCTCCCCCTGTTCTCTGGGGTGGGCTTGAAGGTGAATACTCCCAGGGCTCTTCCCTTGCTGGTCATAAGCAGGCTCTGCTTCCAGCAGCCCTTCAGTCCTTGCCTTGCTATGAGCAATGCGTGGCCCAGGAATTTGGATCTGCTTTGCCTTCGCTCGTGCCATCGGTTGGCCTCGGTGCGAAGGAGGAGGTACGAGCTCTGCAAAGCAGTTCGTGCGACTGCACCGCTCTCCCTCTGCGGGGTTTGTGGTGTCTAATAAAGCGTGCCATTTGCTTTGAAGCCATCCAAAGACACGTACACACACACTCCCTTTCTGTCTCCAGCTGCCTGTTCACAAAATCTTGTAGGAACTTAGTAAATCTTTGAGCCCTTAATCCCTCTGTCGAGGCTGGTGGAATATTGGCTGCTGGGGAGCTGGACAGGCACACACTGTGTGCTCATAGAAACCTCCTGGCGTAAGGATGCCAAACTGAAACCTGGTATTTCATTTTTTTAAGCTTTACTTTTCTGCTTCTCTTGCTAACCAAATCAGCTGTGTCATTTCAGTCCTGATGAATCTTGTCACTGTTCCTCTCCACTTCCAAGCCCCGCTTTGGATGAAACTGTCTTTAATTGATAAAGGGAAGTGTGAAGCTATTTGTAGGGGTTGTGTCTTTGTGAATATATTGCCATTTGGGATCACCTAGCTGGGAACTGTCATCCTGTTCCTTGCAAATATTCCAAAGGCAATTCTCTTTTTTTTTTTTGAGCCTCTCAGAATGTTTCTCCTTTTGTCTTCTTCCTTGTATCTCTCTGCAATCATCTGTTCTCTGGTGAGGATTCATCACTTTCTCAAGAAATCAGTTAGCATTCTTTAGATCTCCCTGGAAAAAAAGAAAACCACCAACCACCAGATGTGAATACACTTCCAGAGCTAATAGACCATGTCGCAAAGCAGTAAGTGCATTTCTCTGTAGTGCATCTTGCACTCGTTACAGGTACAATTAATTTCTCTAGTGAAGCTAGGCAGTCTCAGGCACTGAGTAACTCTCACTCTGTGTTGCTTTTTATCTGTCCAGCACTGAGGTGGTGATGGGCTTTGAGAAATGGTCCAGGTGAGACCTAAGGAACACCTTTGTACCTCCAGCTGGAGCAGCCGAATTTTGCCCCTGCAGCGTGTGTGCAAGTCCAGCCCTTCCGTAGGCTCCGTCCGTGTTTGCCCACGGCTGGGGGCTGCCCGGTGGGGCATGAATGGGAGCCTCTCTTCCTGGCTGACTGCTGCTCCCCCTCCTTCTCCCACTCTCTCCTCCCAGCTCAGCCCCTCTCGCCTGTGCTCCTGAGCTCTGCCCCTCCAGCTGGAGCCACAGGTTTATCTGGAGGCAAGGAGTCTCTCTTTGTAAGCTGAGAGCCAGGAGGAGGAGGAGGGATCTGCTGGACCCCGGAGGAGAAACTCTTTGGCTGCCCAGGAGGAACGAAGAGAGGCAGAGCCTGGGCACCATGGCTGGATTCTCCTCTCTTGGGCTTCTCTTCCTATGTCAGCTGTTAGCCGCCACATCAGCTCAGGTAAGAAGCCTCATTTATGTCTTATGCTTAAGAAAAAAGTCCATAGGGGAAAAACGATAGCGATCTCTGTACGTTATACCTGCAGGATGAAATGGCAATAGGCAGGTTATCAGAGTCTAAAGTTTATTAAAAATGTGTATGTTGCTTGTGCTGTTATGCAGAGAGTGCCTAGCAAGCACATCTGGTTTTGTACCTGCATAGGCAGGCTTTTAGATCGTATCCTCATGTGCAGAAACTGCTGCTTTATACTTTCCATAAAACTATTGTCTTCCCTTTCAGGGCTGCAGTTGCAAGAGATAAAGCCTTGGGAAAGGGGAGACCTGTTGGTGTAAGAGAAACAGGTTTCTTTTACAATGAAGCAATAGGTTGCCAGCGAGACTGATCTCCTGATCTGGGTCTTCATTTGAATCAGAATTTCTTATTCCTTCCCTCAATCAATTTTCAGATTTTACACATATAAAATAGCATATTTAACCCTTGTTCACTTCAGATGTGAAGCTATATTAAACTTCCCTGTATGGTGTTAATATTATTGCCTGGGGAAGTAACTCCTCAGTGAGGTTTTTCAATGTGTTAGTGAGGAATTTTTGCAGTCTGGCTTGGGATTTCAGAGCTGCCCTCCTCTGCTGCGAGCAGAACTGCTTCTACAATGAAACCTTTGTTCGCTGAAGCTACAGCAAGTTGCTCTCTGGAGCCCTCTCCATACAGAAGTCATTTATTGGACCTTTCTTTCATTCCCCCCACCTCGGACCTCCTCCAAAACCCCAGATTTTCAAATGGCAGCCTGCTCGGAGAAGAGACTTTCCCTTTTTCCTTCCGTCTTCAGCGGTGTCTGCCTGGCTCTTCCATCACCCCATCAGACTGGGACTATAGTTTTTAATGCCAAGCTCTTGGCACCTTTTTTCCCTGGGCTTTGTGTTTCCTTCTCTGCCCAAAATGAACCGTGCCTGTAGGCAGTAAGAACCATTTCCTATACAACCAAGCCCATTTGCTGCCCAGCGACCAGCTCTGATTCCCAGCATAAGCCACCAGTTAAACCACCTGGGAGCCTTGAGGCTGTGCTTGGTCAAAAAGGGTTTTCCAAAGAGCTTTGCACCGGTCCTGAGCTCCTCTGAGTCCACCCAGGTTGGTGGGCAGCCCTGAGGGATGGAGGGTTAATGCGGATTTAGTGTTGAGTTGTAGGACTTGGCCATTGCTTTCTGATTTAGCTCATATGTTTCTTCTGATGCAAAAATAACCTCTTCTCTCTCTCTTTCCCCCAATCCTTTCAGAGAGTAGGACCACAAGGCCCCCCTGGACCACGAGGACCCCCTGGACCATCTGGCAAGGACGGCATAGACGTGAGTGCCGCATGGCAGAGGGCAGGCTCGGGCGAGGGGTGGAGCAGGGGCAGAGCCAACCGAGCAGAGAAGCTGCTCTTGTTCTCCAGAGCCTTTGGGCCATCCTTCAGAGGTGGAAGGATCTGGAGAACCACCGTACTTGCAAGACATCTCCTTCTGCAAGAGTCGGAACAGTGAGTGGAGGTGCTGAGTGACCTCAGGTTCTTTGCAGGGTCAATCCCCTGTCTCAAGAGAGAGTTCAGGACAGAGCGAGGGATTTGTGACCCTGCTTGCAGAGCAGAATATGTCTCTTTTGGTATCTAGGGAGGAGAGGGAATGTAATACACTTCAGTGCACGGGTACACTGTGCGTCGGAGTCATTGCATGCTCTGTAGTTCAGAGAGAGGTTTATGTGACGCTTCAGAGCATCCGTGCTTCTAGAGAGACCTCAAGAAACTCGAATATGCAGGACTGGACGCTACTTTTACTTATATTGGTTTTATTTCAAAATTGTTAGTATGGCTATCCCTAACTTACACTGGCGTGTGAGAGGTCAGAATCTGACTCATGTTGCCAGACATGAGTTGCCTGTAGTGGCACAAAAGGCAAGTGAGAAGAGCACCCTTTATTTCAGCCGGCAGTTCCATATACGTACACCTCCGGCAGAGGCAGACGACTATGTACCACAGAACTTACCGGAGGAGAAAAACTTGTCCTATTAGTTTTAATTCATGTTTCCACAGAAATTAAAAATTTTGCTTCTGTGCATCTGTTGGATAAGGACTGAATTGTGTCCTGTAGTTGGCAGTGGATAAAAAAAGTATCAGATGGACCTTCAACAAAACCACATCAAATGCAAAAGGCTGGATTCCCACTTTGATATTCAGTTTGAGTAGGGCTTGTCTCTAAGTTGCTTATGGAATAGGGCAGGGGTTTTTAAAGTTCATCTGAAGTAAGTTTATTGGAATTGGGCCTTTAAGCAACCTTGAAAAAAACCTTGAAAAAAATTCATTCCATGCAGGTCATTTTCTTTTGGATAAGAAGTTAAAAAAAGATATACGAGTTCCCTGGTATATGGTGAACAAGGAGCTTTTTTGTCTGCAGTGGTGAGCTCTCATAGCGGCTCTGTGAGCACGGCTGGGCTGAAGAGAGAACCTCATTGATTTGCAGCTAGTCCCTCTAACGTGTCCTTTCGACTAACAGAGACCGTTTTACTGAAAATCTCACTCTGGTTTCGTAGCGTGAGATGTTCAGAGTTGGTACATCGGTGGTTTCTCTCTGCTGTTTTTTATGATGTGGTAAAAGGCTTAAGGGGACACCCTGGAGGAAGGACAAAGGACGTGTGTTCACGTCAGCCCCTGGAGCCTGTGCAGTCACTGCTGCAGGACGGCAGCGTGGCCAGGGAAGGGTGGCCGTGCTTCTGTACGGAGTGAAAAGGAAGAGTTTGGGAGGGATGAAGCCCTTCAGACTTCAAGTCTGCATATAGGCAATTGGGAAAAAACAAATCCCTGTAATTGTGTTGTTCAGTTCCTGCCTTCTACAGGATATTTTACACCTTTAATTCTGGAACAGCACCAGCATCACTTCTGATTGCTCTTGGAAACCGGAGCCCAGGGAGATGTTGGCCATGTGAACCTATGCCCTTTTATCCACTGCTAAAAGCTTCAGAAGGCTCCCTGTGGACAGAACCAAATAACAACATCTAATTAATATGAAGAATTTAATCCTAATAAATCAAACGGCTCAGTAAAGTATTTCAGGTGCTAAGTCTTGCAGTCCCAGCTTGAGTCTGGAGTTTTGGCTATGCAGGAATAATCTCTATGGACATAGGTTGTCAGGTGCCCTGTTCATGTGAGATGGTCCAGCTGCCCAGGGACAGGCTCCGGGATGGTTTCTGCTATTCAACAGGACACTGAGTCCTTTAAGGAATTGCATAGGAGAAGAGATTCAGAGTTGTGGCTGGTGTTGAGCACAGTCATACAGCCTCTCAGTTTAAAGGCTACTGTTTTTCTGGCAGTACCCTCCAAAAAAATTACGGCATATAAAATCCAGGAGTGCTCTGCATGTTCATAGTGCTGCATGGAGAGGATCGTATGGAGTCTGAGTGGTAGCGTCAATTCTACCACTGCAAAGAATGAAACCATTATTCTATTTTTTTTTTCCTTTAGTAATGAGACTTCTTTTTAAAGCACAATCAGAACTTTTCTCGACTTTATCTATGCAATTTTCCTGAATGTAAGCCACTCCGGCTGGGTTGTCTTCACAAATGGCTTTGGATGAATGCTGTGTGGGAAGAGTCTTTGAGGCGGATGAGCGCTGCCGACGTGTTCAGCAGTCCCTTACCGTCGGCCGTGAGCAGTGAGCGATGCATAACATACAGTTGAATTATTTAGGATATCTCTGAACAAACCTTGGATGAACCCCCTGAGTACAATTTCTAGAAGCTTCTGGTTTTGTTCCTGCCTTTCAGTGGGAACTGCAACATTAAGTCCCTCTGAAATATTCTATAATTATAGCCTTTGACATGCTTCACGTTTCATACTCGGTAACAAGCAAAATCTCTCCCTCCCAAGAATAGAAACAGCATGTTATGATCGAAAGAATTAGTGACAAGTTCCTGTGAATTATTTCTGGGGATGTAATTCCCCAAATTGCTAATAAGCAATTGTCACTTTTCAAAAATCAAGGTTCCCCCCCCCCGCTTTCTGTCTCCTGGCTTGACTTCCCAAGAAAAAATAAACTTCCTTCGTTCTTGCGTAGCACCAGGAGAGCATTTCCTTTTGCTGACAGCCTTTGCCTCTAATTCCCAGTGATCTGGCATTAGGGGTATAAACACTGATTAGGCTTTTGATTCAGCTGACTGAAGTTCTGGTGCTCCCGCAGAGTCCCGCAGGGGTCCATGATGGCAGGAGCAAGGTTTAAGATGGTCCCGAACAGCCTTTGCTGTGACCTTGCTGTATGGATTACCATCACACAGGCAAGAAAGAAATGCAAGGATCTGGCAATCTCAAGTGATGGAGGAGGGAGCAAACCACCTCTACTGCCATTTCTAGCTGCCTTTTCAAACCGTTCGTTGCAAAAGAACTGCTCCTTTCATTTCCTTGGCAGGGGACCTTCCCCACCTATGATAACGATAACTATTTATGGAAAATCTGTGGGCAAAGGACAGCAAAGGAGTTACTTCAGCAAACCAGAGCATAAAGATGCCTCTGTTCAATGACCCTCTGGTCTCTGCTTTGATCGGTCACCAGTGCAGTACATAAATCCTTGCCGGAGTGAATCAAGGCAGCCAGTCTTGAGAGATTTGCCCACAGGCTTCACAGTTGCTGACACGGTAAATATAGAAACATGCTATAAATTCCATGCCTTTGCTTACTGCCTTCGAACTCCTAATTATCATGCCCATGATGAGGATGATGTTATTTCTGGCCTTGCTCTGTTAATAACCACCCTTTTTCCATATAGATTTTCTTCTTCCCAGGTATCAACGTGCTCCTTCCCCTCTGCTCGCCCACAATACCTGAGCCTCTCACAGTATTTAGTGCACTTATCCTAAGGCCAGGAGGGGAAGGGACCGTCCAGACGTCTGGAACTGGGACACAAAGTGATTTTTCGCAAGATGAGATGGGGAAACTCCAGTCAAACTGCTGCTGTTCACAGATGATTGCCTCTTTTGGGGGCTAACAATAAAACACAAATAACTTGTTGTCCGGGGTCCATGCGAGCTCCTGAATGATGTTACAGCTGGCTGAGCTAGAAGGAATGATTCAAAGACTTTTTAAGTATTGTCTCCCAAATGCCTTTAATGCTGTTTTTCAAAGTTGCTTTCCGTTAGGACAGGAAAAAATGAGCGCTTGTGAAATATTTTATAAAAATTGGGTTTAATCCAGATTGTGCAATTGGATTAGGTGGAAATCAGTTGGGGGCTTTGTTCATTTGCTTTTCCTGTCAAAGTTTAGTCACATGAAGAAAATCATTGTAGACAGTTTGTTCATTATTCACTTTGATACTCCCCGACTCCTGGTAGGACCACAGTTTCACACTGTGTCCTGGATACCCAGAGCTTATCATTGTATCCCTCTGTTTCATCAGGAAGATGTTTGAAAGCCTTGATAGCCATCCAGCTTCCTCTCTGCCCCACTTGCAGACAAGCCCAAGCGCAAATAATTTCTAAGCGCATCTGGAAGAAGTTGCAGGTGTTGGGTGCTCTTTAGAAGCGCTGGTTCTCTCTGGGAGGCTGAGGGTGTGGGTTTCACCAAATCTGCTACTGTAGATGTGGAAAAAGCTATCTAGGTTCAGCCTTGATCCAGAGCATCAGCTTCATAAGAACGAGGGTGGTAAATCTTGGAGGAGGCGTGAAGAGAGGCTTGAGCTCTACGACAGCTGGGAACGCCACTCTTGCAAGGCGAGGTTCGGCACTAACACTGATGTCTTTTCTCTTTCATTTAGGGAGAGCCAGGCCCTCCTGGTTTGCCAGGCCCACCAGTAAGTATTTTCTGGTTGACACTGACTTGCTCATCCTTTTGAGAGGGACACGGTGCAAGAGCTAAGACTTACTGGTTCGCTTTCCTCTTGATCTGCAACAGAATTTCTATAAGGGGTACGCAGGAGCAGAGATGCTCAGCACTGGTCCTGGGGACAAACGCGTTCTCCTGCTTCCATTGCTAGGGGAGGATATGCATGAAATAAAGCTTGCCAGTCACCAGTGTAACTAAAACTGGTACCAAGCCACATATGCATGGTTATTTCTGGCATTTGTCTGAGCCTGCTTCAGCTCCTCAGTCTGCCAAAGGGTGCTGAAAATTGTACCAGGTGGCACAGCTCTTCGCTTTGGGCCACTTACCCCATCCCTTTCTACTTCTCTACTAGGAACAGCTTATGAGTAACTGTATGTGTAAGTGATTAATTGCATTGCAGAGAACTGAGCCAAAGCATGGAAACGTATTTAGGATTTGGATATGGATTCATGGCAAGCTTTATCTCTCTGCAGGATTTCTTCTGTGTTCCATTGTGTAAGATTAACACATCAACAAATAAACTTTTATCTTGTGGCCCGTATCAACATGTGCCATGTTTCTCTTGTTATTATGTTAAGAAGAATTGCCTTTTTATCTGATTTAGGGGCCAAAAGGTGCACCAGGGAAGCCTGGAGCAGCTGGCGAAGCCGGATTGCCTGGCCTTCCTGGAGTGGATGTGAGTATTTTGTCATCTTCTCCCAGATCTTTTAAATGTTTCACATAGGCGAAGGTGTTTTCCAAAAGCATCTCATTGACTTTCTCTGTGCCTACTGGAGAAGCAAAGCAGGTATTGGATCTGCATATATACCTTACATATCAGGAGAAGTTTTAAGAGTTGAAAGCGTATCTTGATTGAATTACAGAGTATGAGAACAATTTTGAGATGCATAACAGCACTCTTACAATGAAACATGGTCATTCTTCAGAGGTGCACTGGGCAGGTCTGCAGAAATATGGGCATTGGTTGACATTTCAGGAGCAAACCCCTTAAGCCTCAGTTCAGAAATTCAGTCTCACTTATTAGCTGAGGTGTGCTGGTCACTGGGCTGGGATTTGCCCTACAGCTCTGAACAGGAGACTGTACGCAGTCAGGTTTTCCCAGCTTGCCAACTTACTGCCATGGTAGCCGAGTGTGGGTAAGGTTGTAGCCAGCACATGTTCTTCTGCATCAGGCAAGAGGAAGCATTCAGTCAGCTTCCACGGCTAAGCTGCCACTCAATAAACATCAGTGACAAGACTACTTGGTGGTGTTCATCCACACTTACAACGCACAGGGAACAGTACTGATAATTTGCTTCTGGTCCTTTCTTCTGTGATTATAGAGAGAAATAAAATGATTTGGCTTTCCTGAGAGCTTGGCATCCAGACAATTTGTGTTGGTGACAGTGACAGGGACTTCCTATATCTCTTATTACTGTATTTCTCTGTTTTCACACTTTTTTTTTTTTACAGGGTTTAACAGGAACTGATGGCCCACCTGGCCCAAATGGGCCTCCAGGAGACCGTGTGAGTACCACATTAGATCCTAAGTCCCTTTAAATGAACGTTATCACTGATTGTATTGATGATTTCTCATTCCTTTGTAAATTGGTGACATTTGAGTGTTGATTATGATAGCTTATTTATCTGTAAACCCTTGCAGAATACTTGGACCCTTGAAATGAAGCCCCAGATGGCTTTTTCATTAGGCTGGGCATGAGATCCATCTTTCTTTCTCATGGCTTTGGAGGGCTTGGATAGCCTCAGTGCTGGGAGTACCAGTGCAGAACAGCCCTGGCGATATTATGAGTATCTAAAAGTTCCTTGAAGCAGTTGATGGACTTAATTACAAAGTTTATCAAAGTGAAGCTATTTTGGCCTTTATTTGTAGTCTGAGTGTGCAGCTCTGTTATGTTAATAGTTACTGCTACTGTGTATTAGCTGTTTAAACCTTTGCCTTTTGTTAATTCTGGGGCTGTCCCTGTGGTTGACATTATTAGTTGCTTTGGCATAGACCTCCCCAGCCAGCGTAGCAAGAAATAAGAGATTTGATTTTTTTTCTTGCTTCCTGCATATTACAGCTCTGCTAAGGGGGACCCCAGGGATAGAGAAACGACTGCCTGAGATGTTACAGATGTCCTTCAGACCGTCTGCACTTAGGCCTCCTTGTGATGTTAAGAACTAAACATTTGTGATATATGTGCCTTCAGCACAGATTTTTATTCAGCATGGCTATTTTCCTGTGGCTCAGTGTGGGAAAATAAGGCTTGTACCCACGGCTGGTTTACTGGTCTCTTGCGCTGGGGGCTGCAGTGATGGGCTGAACACAGATCACAGCGTGCAGAGGTTACAAAGGGTGGACTTTTCTAGCATGTTCAGTGTATCTCAGGAATCCATTTGTTGCCCCAAGGAGTTACCCAAAACTCAAAACTCTGTGAGTTGTCTCGTTTAGTTAAAGGGATGAGTGATAGAGCCATGTATCTTTGATAGGCTCTTCTTCCTTTCCTTTGTGCAAAGTGTGCTTGGGCACTGGGAAGGTTGAGTGGCAGGACCTGAGCACCTCGGTCACAGCTCCAAGCCTCCGTCCGTCAGCACTGCACTAAAAACCATCTCCTTTGCTTTCCCTCGTGCCCGTCTTTCTCCCCAGAGATGCAGGGCTGCAAAATCCTGACCACTCTCAGTCTGTGGCAAGAGTCCAGCACCTTCTGGGAACTGATCCCCGATGTTTAAAATAGCAAAGTTCAGGACCGCACACAGAAGACTGTGAGCAGTTTTGTGCCCGTTTTATATTCAGTAGTAGTATTTGCCCATGCCCACTTTAGCACACAAGCTCCTAGTTTGCAGGGTAATTGAGCAGATAATTTCTGGGCACAAGAACTTTCTCCTCAGCTGTTTAGTAGTAGCACACCAACACAGTTATGGTAACTACCTGCTCGGATGTGATGTGCTTTCCCATGTCTTGTAACTCAATCTGTCAGCATGGGGCAAACCTCAGACCGGTTGTCGTTTATAGGAGCTTTTCAAGGTCAGTGGTCCATCTGGAAAATTGTTTTAATTGGTCTAATAAAAGCCTGGAAAAAGGAAAAACCTCTAAAAGCTTTAGCACTCTAAAAAGACAGCATTGTTATCCTGACTTTCCTTCTTCTCCCCAACTTTTAGAACATATTTCAGTCTCTCTGGAATCACTGAAATAAGCAGGTGTCTACTTGCTGTTGTGGGATTGAATGCATGCTTAACACTATGACTTCTTCTAAATAAGCGTATTTTTCTGAACTGGAGTGTCTGAGAGCGAAGGTGTGTAGCATATGGAAGTGGGCTCATGGAAGACACTTTTTAGTAATATATTATTGCTAAACGTTTCTTTTCCTCTATACGCCTGCCATGCTTCATCAGTCCAGCAGTGATTAGTGTCTGACCAGGGACAGAGTGCTGTGAAGGCAGCGTACCAAAATGGTTTTTATCTTAAATATCTCCTGTTGCTATCAGCATCCATTAGCTTTTCTCATTGTTCTGCTTACAGACTGATTAGATCAAGCCCACTTGTTTTTCCAATTAAAAAAAATCCTTTATTTTTAGCCTGGAATGAGCTGAGTTCTGACCTCAGTGCTAGATACTGGTGTCCTTCACTGGAAAGCTCTCAAAAGCCATTTTGAGCTTTGGTGCTTTACACTATAAGCAATGAGGAAAACATAATTATTCATATTTATTTATGAATGTCATATTAATCTAGTATTTCTTGTGGTCTATAGCTGTATAATCATAAAGTGTATTACTTTAAAGTGAAAAATTAGAGTGAGATTGTTTTCTAATCAAAAGAGAAAGAACATTGTTACCAGGAGAAATAGTTGTCAGACAATGTTTTTAAAATTGAGGTGTAAATTAGAGTCTCTCCTTTGAACTGAATGGAATCACATCAGCTTCCTCAGGGACTCGGTGATCTTTTACCGTACCAGGAATGTTCGCTGCTGCCTGCCGCACCGTCCACCCTCAAAGATATCAAAATGAAGGTACTTTGGGTACTCTGCCAATATTTCGGTGTGTTGGCCCAAGCAGAAAGGGGCTACGCAGCTGGTTTCAGTGGGGACAGGATTAGGGTGTAAGTCAGCAGGTGCCAGGAATTCAATGTTTTCTTTGCAGAAGGAGATCCCAGCTTGTCCCTTACAACCATCAGTGGTTGTAAAGACTTTAGCCTAAAGAAAAAAGTGACTGGAAGAAAAGCAGTAACCTGCAGCAAGAGAAATGAATGAGCTGACATTTGCAGCAGAGTTGATTGTTATTGGATTACAGTCCTCTCCTCACAAGACTGCTCTTAATGAGGCCTTGGGTCCTCTGTATCTTTCTGCTTAAGCTTAACGCGGGAAAAAATTTCTAATCTCATTTGGTACGCGGAACATTAGGAAAGGGCTGGCATCGTCCCTGGGATCACGATAAGCAGCAGTGGCTTGGGATATTTTCCAAGTCTGCCCATCTGCCTTGTTCGCCTGGTCCTAGGCGTAGGTACCATTTAATTCCAACTCAGGACATCATTCTGGAGATGTTTCTGTGCAGGGTTTGAGAAAGTTTGTAAACCAGGTTTGGGCAATCCGGCTGGCGAGGGGTTGAGGAAGCCTCGTGCTGTAATTGCTCTTTGTCCCCTGCGCAAGGAGGTGAGGATTTTGCTGGCACGAGCTTAACAAAGTCCATAAACAACAACATGGTTTGTTCTGTGTTTAAGTCTGCCACCTTCTCGCTATTTTAAGTTCTGCCTTTGTCAGAGAGCAACATCAGCTGAGAGCAATACCAAGGCAAGCAAATTGCTGTCTGCGGCAGGGCCTGGAGAGCAACACGGCTCTTCTGTGGCTCCCCGGTGTCAGCACAGCTTAGAGAAACTCGCTCCGATGGCTGCTTTATTTTATTTATCATTCACCTCAAATTACACTGGCATTGTTGCACCTACACCCCCTTTCCCTTTTTTTTTCCTCCCCCTTTCCCTTTTTTTTTTCTCCCCCTTTCCCTTTTTTTTTCTCTCCCTCCCCCTTCCCTTTTTTTTTCCCTCCCCCTTTCCCTTTTTTTTCCCTCCCCCTTTCCCTTTTTTTTCCCTCCCCCTTTCCCTTTTTTTTCCCTCCCCCTTTCCCTTTTTTCCCCTTCTCTTTCAAAGTGTGACAAGATCGGTCTGCTGTCATCAGCTGCCTACCTCTGCCTTCCCCTTCCCCATCGCAGCCCCAGCTGTTTTCTGAGGGTGCTCTCAGACCCAAGAGCATCAGTCAGCAATGCACACCCAGTATCTCTTGGCGATAGCTTAACAGCTGCTGGCCAAGGTCAACCCACCACACTGGTTTGGTTTTTTGGTCATTTTTAAATTTCCATTCACTTTCTCTTTTGTAATTACTACCTATAATTAATTTTACAGTCTGCTAGCCAGTGTTGGCATCTTTGCAGTGCAACAAAAGGATTAAGAAGGTCTGTCTGTCTTGTCTTTAGTTGAGCAGGAGCATAACAACTTCGAGAATTACTTAATTCTAGGCTAAGATGTAAGATCAAACTCTAGTCAAGCTTAAGAGTAAGAATGCAAATTGGGAAAAGGAGATGGGGGCTTTGCCAAGGAAAGCTAGTGAAGAGGCAGAAGCTGCCAAATCTGTATCTTTGCTTGAAGGGAAAAATGTATGAATTAATAAAATTAACTAGAACAGCTGAAGTCCTGTAAATAGTTTCACATAATTTAGTCATTGGATCTACATCATGAAAGTATTATGAGTGAGAATATTTCAAATGGATGAAATTCAATTTATGAACCTTAAGGTATTTGTGGAGACTTATCTGAGGCCAGCTGTGACTTGCAGAAGTGTTTAGTCTTTTAGGAGCAGCTCGTGTTTTAGTCTCTACTCTCTCTTGCCCAGCACATGGTAGAAGAAAGTTGTTGAGGTCAGTTCTGAACATCCAACCCTGCTATCTTAAAATGTTCTTCAGTCAAGTAATTAATCAGGAATGACAGAGGAGTCATCCATAAGTTTCTATCCTTATATTTGTGAATTCAGCATCTCCAACTGCGTGCTGTTGCTGTAAGACACTGCTGGAGTTTTCAAACAAAGATTGGTGTCGAGAAGAGCAGGCATTGGTGTCTAACCCATACGGGAATTTCTGTTTTCTCCCTGCTAATTTGCACTCTGGTTTATTCCCGTAGGGTGCGTTAGGACCTGCCGGGCCACCTGGACCAGCTGTAAGTAACTCCTAGAAGTGCATATGTAAAGATGGTGTATCATATTATGCCAAAGCTGTTACCAAGAGAAGACGGGAAGCCTTGTATCCCAAACAAAGGGATCAAAGGTTGAATGAGTGAAAATATTGTTTGAAGTGGTAAAATATGTATGTATGACCTGTTCTGGTAACACAGGGCCTGGTTTTAGTCTCTGAGATGTTAAAAGCAAGACAGCTTGGGATAAAGACTAGTGTATCAAATGCTATCAAAATTATTAGACATTAGATAACATCTAATAAAAATTAAAAGAAAAAAGGGAAACTAAATTAACTAGAAAGTTTTCTTCATAAATGTCTGAGTCTCACTATCACATCACCGTATGTGGCTTTACTTAGAGATGTCTCGTAGGTAACAGCGATGTAAAGGGAATACAAATTATTAGATGCAACAAAAGGATTCATTAAGACTCCAGCTCTGCTCTGATTGCAAATTACAATAATTGGGGACAGAGGAGTACTAAGGAAACTTAAAGGAAATAAAAAATTAAGCAGCATTTTCTGAGGTTTGCTTTTCTTCCTGTATGTTCAGTTTCTAAGTGATCTTTTACTGTTTTAAATGTTGTTTCCAGGGCAAAGGACTACCAGGACCTCCAGTAAGTAATGAGGCTCTTTTTTGAACGAGAGGTTTAAATTATTATACTAGCTTTATTGGATTCTCTGAGTGTTACAAAACCACCCCAGGCCTTGGGTCCCTCTCCTGTGCTGGGCAGAGGGATGTGGAGTCCTGCAGGTTGGCAGCCTTGTGGGCTTTTCACGCTTCCCCTAAGCCCAGGGAAGCTGGCACTGATGTAAATTCAAGGCACAGCAGCCTTGTAATTGCTGGAAGGGACCAACTCTGGGGCAGCTTTTGTTTGGTGGGTTCCTGGGACATCTCAGAGCTGCCCTGTGTCCGATGGGGCAGGTGTTGGCAACACACAGCGCTGACAAGAGCGTGATCTGTGGGAAGGGGGAGCAAAAAGAAAGATGTGCATTGGGGACCTGATTGTCTGGATGTGGCACTGTGCTCCTCGAGGAGGTTGGACAACTGAGTACAGCCAGACTGTTCGTTTGCCCCTGGGCTTTGGCAGCTATGCCATGGGTGTAAGGATCTTCTCTCTGTTCAACAGGGGCCTCCAGGACCCAGTGGGCTCCCAGGTGGAAATGGATTTCGGGGTCCTCCTGTGAGTTTCTCCTACCATTTGATCTTCATTTACTGAACATGCCACAACCACAGAAGAATGAGGTTCATTTCTGGTCTTTTACCCCATTCTGGAAGTGTGATGTGCAAGATACTGCAAGCCCTGCAAATGCCCACGGGCAATGCTATTCCTTGTATCAGCTTGTGTAGGGTCACCCCAGTCAACCAGTGCAAAGGCAAAGATGTGCAACTGCTTGCAGCCGTATCTTCCTTTGCCAACTATGCGTAAGGACAAAAGAGCAGCCAGTGTCAGGAGAACAGAGGTTGGTTGCCAGCTGGTGTGTACCGTCAGCATCCTCCAAAGAAACTATTGCACAGAACGAGTCTGGTCTGAGGGAGCCAGTTCTGCAGAAGCATACCATCATTTTTGGGTGCCCACAGCTCCACTGGAGAGGTACAGAGCCAGTGGAAGCAGGGATGTAGGTGCAGGGATGTGTTCTTCTGTCCTAATCCCTATCCTTCCATATGCATCTGCTGTTCTCTTTGCAGTCATAGAAGCCTCTGCAGAAAAAAAGGTGCAGTTTAGTCCTATTAGAGATGTCTTGCCCCACATTCACAAATATGCAATGGTATTTGGTAACCACCCTTCCTCTCCCTTTTCATTGTTATTTAAATGATTAAGAAGGGGTATTCTTACTATTTTTCACTCTTTTTAGGGACCTTTTGGTCTGCCAGGATTCCCAGGGCCTCCTGGACCACCTGGACCTCCTGTAAGTTGCAAATAAACATGAGAAAATTCCCAGGGGGAGTCCAGAATTTTCTTCTCACTGCCGGAACGTGCACGTTTTATTTGCTGCCATTGCCTTGAGCGCTCCCTTCCTGGGCTAAGTTTCAGCAGCCCGTAAACACAGTGCCCCAAGGACAGCAGTGACTTTTTGCTGACTGCACTTTGGTGTATTGATTATCTCCTGTGTATTGTCTCTGTTGGGGGGTGGAGGAACCCGATGACATCCAGGTTTTATGGCATAGACCGATCGCAGGGCGAGCTTTCTGTCCTCTCAAGATTTATATGGCTGCTTGGATCATGATGTGTTCTTGTAGGGTCAGCAAAGGAGGTTTGAAACCAGCAAGTCTCTGCTTTGGGTTTGCTGTGGTATGTCTGGAGGGTTGGAGGGATAGGGTGGTCTTTCCCAAGGAACTTCCTTGGCCCGAAGGAGGGCAAGGCACAGCCGCTCTTCTCAAATTGCTGCCCTCATCGCCTAAGGCTCAAGGCTCTTCCCCAAGCTCATCTGTGCATCTCCAGAAGATAATTACACCCCTGACGTGTCTGTTTTGAGGACTGGTGCTGCTTATAGTACTCTGGGTTCAGGGGCTGTGTTTTGTGCTGTGGGGCTGGGTACCTGCCTCGTGCTGATCCAACTGAGCTGGGTCTGTAAAGTGCTTTTTCTAGAAATTGTATTTTCTCCTGGCATTTGTCTTGATATATTTTTAAAAGAACACGTTTCATGAATTGCAGGGTCTTCCAGGCACCCTTCCTGATGGTGGTGGGGACCTTCAGGTAGGTTTTTCTTTATGTAGCATGAAAATATTTTTTGGTTTAATCGCTGATGTGACTTTTCATTGGCATACTTCAGTGACTGTCAGACCATTTAACACACATCTAAACTGCCTTACTGCAGAATGTGTAAGTGTTCCATGTGTATTTACAAGACTGAAATGTTCTTTTGAGGAGGTAGATGTGCTAGTTCTGATTTTTTTCCTTGATTTTTTTTTTCCAGTTTGCTTTCCAAAATGCAGGTTTTGCATACATTCTTCATTTACAAAACAACTTTAGCATTTGGTAAATGACAACAGCTTTTCATGCCTCTGTTTGCAATCCTGCTTTGCAAGAGAAAAGGTCATGCATGTTGCACTGTGTATTTCCATGGATGGTGGCACTGGGTTCCTATGGGCATATGCTTTGTTTAGACTTCCTTCCTTAGGAGAAAGTCTCGATTCCTTTCTTTCAAGGGAATGAAAGGAGTGCTAAATCCATGAACGATGGAAGTGACGTTTCCAGATTTCGCAGCTGTTGTTGTGACAGCATCTTTGGTTTTCTAATTGGCGTGCCCCAAAAAAGCTCAGTCAGTTTAGATTGCCTTATGGCAAGTCACATGGAAGTTAATAGAAAAGGATACTATTTCTGCAAGTTTAGTTTAAGTTACCCTGTGGAATATAATAGAAAATTAAATTTCTGCTACAGAGATGTTGCCTGAGGTTTTATTAAAAAAAAAAAAAACAACAACAAACCCAAACAAATTAAAGAAAAGCTGCAGAAGAAAATCTCGTTCCCTATTTATAGTTTTTGGAGTATGGGCTTTTAAATCCCCATTAAATTTCCATGCATGTTCTGATTTGTTTCCAGTCCAACTCGAGTTCCCCCGGGGGCTCGCCCACCCCTAGACATCTGCAGATACCGGCTTATTGGTGTTTGGGTCAATTTATTATCGGTCCCCTTCTGATAAACTCTAATGCTTGTCCTTGTTTCGGTTAGGTGAGTTGTCTAATGGAAGTTAATAGGGTTCAATGAATGCGTAGATTTAAATAAGTTCCTACTGATTTAAAAGATACCCATCCAGCTCTACAGGGGAGCTGTGCTTCTCCAGCATTTTGGACTGTGGACCACTGTGAGCCTTCAGAATTTCTCACAGTCCATGCTCAGAGAGAAGCAGACCGTTCATAAATCATTATTTTGTGGGTTACTGGGGACCTGAGGACCTGTTTAGGACCCCCTGCCATAGGGAAAAACTCTCTACCAGTGAATTCATGATGCTATGAATGAATTGGATTTAGTGGATTTAGAGCCAAAACCTACATGGCCTTTTCTCCTCTCCCTCGTAATGAAACGAGCTTCCCTGGATGTGCTGTGTGTACCTAATAAATCAAAGAGTGTGTCTGTTCCTTGCAGTGCCCAGCTCTGTGCCCACCGGGTCCTCCAGGTCCCCCAGGAATGCCAGGATTCAAGGTAAGAAAAATACTACCTGCAGATACAAGAGGCTGTCTCGCAAAATAAATACCAGTACGAAGCCCTGGAATTAAACTGTTTTATATAATTACACATCTCCTGCAGGCTCCATACCTCTCCAGACCAGCCGTGCATTTGCCTGGGTTTATGCTGTCGAAACAGAAAACCCCTAAAGCAACCAAATATGAGACAAGAGGAGGATGAAGGGCCTGATCCTGCCCTCTTTATGTGCTGTTCCCCAACTCGTAGCAATAGCTGCTTTGCCACTGAACTCAATCCTGCAAGGGGCTTTACATCCTTCGAGTACCTGCCTGCACTTGCGAGCGTGTTGCTTTGTGGCTCCATCCCTTGCAGAATCGCAGCCTTTGTTAGATGGAAGATTTAATTACGGCCATTTATTTCTACAAATGAAATTTAACCCTTCGCATAGGGTGAACACAAAGATTAAAACACCATGCAAACCTTGTGAGGTGCAACTGATGAAGAGGGGCAAGCAGAGAGCAGCAATTCGAGGCTTCCTCAGGAACAACGTGCTGCTTTTTCAGACTTCAGAGAGCTCTAAAAATCTCCCCAGATCTTAAATTGTGCTCACAGACCCTGTAACACAGAGGTACACATTTTACTGTAGCAAGACATGAGTTAACGTGATTAAATACAATTTAATTGTCATTTTATATCCAGTGTAGCACCAGGGAGCTTTCTGTTTATGTTGTGTGATTCTGGTGCATAAATTCTAGGTGGGAACCCTCAGGAAGGATCACTCGGCAGTTAAACATCTCCTTCTCCTTCTCCTCTATGATTCACATGCGTTCTGTGCAGTAGGTTACACTCCAGCAGTGAGCTGAAGTAATAAGTTACTCAAGTTTTTTTTTTTAACAGGATTTAGCAAAAGTTGGCAATGGGTGGAACATCTCCTGGGAAATGCTCTCAATTTTTCATGAACTGACCTTTTGCAGCTCTGTTTGGTCTCTGAGCTGAGTCATAAATATCGTTAGAAATACCCCATGTTTGGAGTATAACTATTCAAAATTCATAGCTTATGCAATGGAAAGACCTGTGAAGGTCTCCAATTATGATGCAAATGATGCACAGGACCTTTTGCGTGGTGAGGAATAACATCTGCTATTGCTGAAATTAGCTTGGGTCTCTCCCACAACAATAGGAAGGGAGCCAAGAAGCAAACTGAATCTGAGTTTATATAAAAGATTTCAGTGGGACAGGGATTTCTTTGCAAGCTTAATGATGCAGACATTAAAGATGACTTAAACAAAAAGGGAGGTTAAAGATGCAGAATGGGGTTTTCTGAAGTGTCTCAGCCCCATTTTCAAAAGTGATGGGAACCGAGTTCTGGTCCCTGACCTGTAATTGAGAATGGCATCCGGAGACCCGTAGCCTGCTCTCACTGCCAGTTACTCTTGAAAACCAAATCTGGGCATGTCCTGAAATGAGATCAATTCTGACAGAGTGATACCTAACACAGGACTGGCGCACGGCTGACTAAGCCCCGAAGCGACCTCCTCTCACACAGTTACAGCACATGGATAGATTATTTTCCCAGTAAGTTGTTTGTGTTGTGTGGGTTTAGGTCTGACAGCTATCTCACAAAATTGTAAGTTTTGGAACAAAACTCTACTGGAATCTGAATAATTGGAGCTCTTATTTCTAGGGACACACTGGTCACAAAGGAGAACCTGGTGAAATAGGAAAAGAAGGAGAGAAGGTAAACTTCAATTTAAAGGGTGTAGGGGAGGATTTTTTCCTCATTAAAAGCACCATAACAAATGATTTCTTCAAGAAGACAGGGAGAAATGAGGCAGTTGGCTGAACAACAAGAAGTTGCTGTGACTGAAGCGCCTTGGCTTCCGTTGCTCTGCACGCGTGACTGTGTGCTAATACCGCAAGAAAATTAATCTTCCCAATAATCACAATGTTGAGATCGGTTTGATAAGTTAACGCCTATTGTTTCACATGCAGGGATGTCAGCTCAGGAAAAAGCCCTGCATTAATCACTCGGGTAAATTCCTGACTGATCAAGTGTTCTTGCACGTAAAAGAAATTGCCTATAAAATAGAAGCAAATTCTGAAGCAGAAATCTGGGTGGGGGAGAGCTTAAGGAGAAATAAGATGGGAAGGTCTCTGGCTTTGTGTTGGCAGGCTCATGCTGTCTCGCCTCTTGTCTAATTAATTTTTCTCTTTCAGGGTAGCCCTGGCCCTCCCGGTCCTCCAGGAATTCCCGGCAGCGTTGGCTTGCAGGTAACGCCAACTCTTCGGACCAGTTCCCCTGATCTTCTTACTGTGAAACTCAGTGGTGCCATCAATCATTTTGCATTACACAAACAGCTCTTGCTTCTGCAGAATAACAGATGTGAACGTTGATGCTGGTGAGAAAACAAATCGTGCTGGTTTCACTGAGCTTTAATTCAGGTCCTGCTTTTGGTACCTCGCCTTGGATGAGACATCCAAGCGATAGCTGCTCCGGTAGAGCTCTGGACACCTTTAGGGTGGATCTGAGGCCGAGCTCTGGGCTGGCTTCGACAGCCTGGGAGATGGGCTGGAGAGAGCAGGCACCCTGAACGCCTGTCTGTGTGGGTGTCAGCACAGCATCACTTGCTCGGAGGTCATCACCGAAGGGGAAAATGTCTTGTTTGTGCCTCAGAAGGCTGAGCTTTCTGCTGCTCCTTGCTATTTCGTAAGGTTTTCTGTGTTGATGAGTTGCTACCTCATGCTGTTCTGCCTTTTTACGTTTAACAGTGATTGGGTTTTAACGGATTTGTTTTCTTAATTAGGGCCCAAGAGGACTAAGAGGCCTCCCTGGTCCAATGGGTCCAGCTGGTGACAGAGTAAGAAAAACTTTCTTCTGAGGTTTTTTGGTTTGTTTGTTTCCCCCCCCCATTTTTGCTCAGGCAAGGTCCAGGTGCCATTTGTCCTTACTGAAGAGGCAAAGTGCAGTCTCTTTCCTGCAGCCCCCCCCGAAGCAGGACAACCTTCCGAAGGCAGGAGGAATCTACATACCTGAGGGATTGACAGGATCAGGCCCAGTGTCAGTTTAGACATTCAGACAAGAAGGACAAAGTGCTGCATCTGCAGGGCCGATAATGCTAAAAAGTCTTGCAAAAAACCCCGAAGAAGCATTTAATGAACGCTTCACTTTCTGTTCTCTCTCTTTACAAGAAAAAGCCAAAGAATCACTGATGGACAAAGATTTTTAGGACATGAAAAAAGTCTTTTCAGGGAGAACAGGATCAATCTCCAGCTCGTTGTGGCTTTGGACTTCTGCCAGGGTGCCTTGAGCATCAGCCTAGAGGCTGAATGGCTTTGAATTTAATGGTCATGAGTTTATTTAGGAACAAGTGCGATATCAAGTCAGCAAGGCCGTGAATGATGTCAGCGCATCACAGAGATAATGGGGAGATCCAGAGTAAAAACCTGCTTGTTCAGAGGTGGGATCATTTGCAAGGCTGCACTGCAAACTAGCAAGAAATATGGGGTACCTTCCCAGGGTTTTGTGTGCTTTCTTAGATTGCAGTATAAGGTAAGGATACTGTTACTTCGCCCCCTGCCAACCACAGCATTACAGTGATGTATTATTCTTTGCAGGGTGACATTGGTTTCAGAGGGCCACCTGGAATCCCAGGACCTCCAGGGAAAGCTGTACGTATCTGCTTCTCAGCATCTCTATGGCTCTGCCTTCCACAACCAAAGCCTAAAGTTTATTCCTCCTGCACTGAACTTTGCTGCCAGTGAACAGGAGGAGTGTGCTGGCCATCTCCATCAGATTATTCCCTTTGCCTTTTTCCCTTCAGTCAGAGTAATGTTATTTCACCTGACCCAGATCTCATGAAGTCTTTCCCTCGGTCATGCCCCATGCCAGAACAAGTCCACCACATTTCCATTGCTCTCAGTTCTTCACTGCTCTTCCCTGAGCATCAGCAGCTGCGGGCAAGCACTTGAGAGGGGCATCTGTGTTGTTCTTGGGAAGGAGAGTTTTCAGGAAGAATCAGTAAGCGCTATCCTGAGCTTTACATCCTTTCAGCCTGGTCTATTCCCAAGTGCCCACAGCTCACAAGGACTTTTGCTACAAGCAGAAATGATTGTGTATTAAAGATGCAGTCCTCATCCTTTTGCAGAGCTGTGAGGTGAAGTGTAGGAGAACATTGAACCTGCGTGCTTACTGGTGGGCAGACTCCCATACCCTCCTTACTGTGTGAGACCTGAGCTGCATCTGCAGCATTTTGGCCTCTCTAAGAGCATTTTCCACTGGCCTACCACCCAGGCTCTCCTTCATGTGGATAATAACGGCATCTGCTTTACAGCAGGCACCTTCACCTGCCTACACCAGCCAACGCACGAATCTGCACTGACCCCGAGGCAGTACCATCCTCTGGGGACCCCTCCCTAGTCTTTGCAATTACAGAAGAAATTCATCTGAACTAAAATAAAATGAGGTGCTTACTGTCCACAAAATGTTTAATTACACCAAGCAGGAGCTAGGCAGTAAATATTAAAGTTTTTCTCCCACTCTGTTTCTGGTTAAAGAAAATGCTTCATTAAATGAAGGGGAAGATGGTCTCTGCCCCGAGGGATCGTTGGTGAAGTCCCTGCTGCAATTCATCTGCGTGTCAGGAATTACAGAGTGTAACTGAGAAAGTACAGCCGAGCTCCTAGGGGAATGTGCACGCTCACGCCTCTGCTAATGCCAGCAAACAGCACAAAAAAACCCCTTCATCATTTGCACCCTTGAAACATTAGTCTTTGTCACTGTGTGATGAAGATCCTGAATGGCTTTTCCTCCTCTCTCATAGGGAGCCCAAGGAAACAAAGGACCTCAAGGATTCAGGGGGCCCAAAGGTGACACTGTAAGTGCAGTAAAACACCCATCTGCTCAACTTTTGGATGTGACTTTCAAAGGAGTCTGTTTCACAGGTTTATTATGGCTTGTCCCTCCTTGCTTTATTTGAAAGGGATGAAAATATTCCTCTCAAAGATGAGATGTTTAAGTCTTATTAAAGATGCCTAAGTAATAAGGTGCCTAAGTGCTGCTTACAGCCTGGAGCACAGCGATCAGATCTTACATCTCCATCCCTTGAAACAATCCAGAATTTTCCCAGATGCTGCAGTCAGCATTTGGCCAGTTTTCTGGTGTGTCCTAAAAGAACTGCCGTACCTACATGGACAGGAGAGGAGCCAGCACAAACGGCATGAAACGTCCCCACAGAGTTTGCGTATTATCTTTGTTGGCTGATTGTTCTTAAGGGTTATTTCCTGGATAACACAGGGTTTATTGTTGATTTCTAGGGTAGACCTGGACCAAAAGGAAACCCAGGGGCTCGTGGACTCATAGGAGAACCTGTAAGTCAATTAAACAGGATGCAAATCTCACTGTTGTCTTGCTTGCAGATGGTCAGATAAAACACGATAGGGAAAAAAAAACAACTTGCATCTCACAGTCTTTGCTATCAGACTTCTGCTCTGTGGGTCTCTGTAACCTTCAGTGTAATCCCAGTTGGACTAAACCCTAGTTCTACTGCCGTTAGTGGAAAAATCTCCTGGTACCATTGGAGCTGGACCCATTGCCAAAAGGTTCTTTGATGTGAATGTATTTTGCAAACCACAGAGTCTCCTATAACCTTAACCTGCGTTGTGCACGGTTGCAGGGCATGCCTGGCAAGGATGGACGGGATGGAGCTCCTGGACTCGATGGTGAGAAGGTTTGTAAAGTCCTACTTAAACACTGCAGGCAAGATTTCTGTTACTGTCCCATGTGTGTGGCAAAGCTACTGATGCTTGTCAAGAAAGAGCACGGCTGGAAAGCTTTTGCTTCTAAAAAGTTTTCCAGTAGTGTAACCAGTGAAGTGAAGTTGCTTCTGTTAATTAATTCCAAGGAAATTCCCTAAAGAAAGAAGATGCATATAGGGGCCGTGCACATATGTTCTAAACTCAGCTGTGTCCCTATACTTAGTGGTTCCCGTTGGCTGACTCTAGGCCTTCAGAGATGCCTTTTCAGAGCTGTTGAGAGAGACATCTGTTTATTTTAACTGCCTGTAGACAAAGTGCTGTCAGGTACTAGTTGCCTGGTTTTTGAAGGGTGATCCCGCAGGAACATGGACCGTGTACTGCCAGGGGAAGGCTGGGAGCTGCGAGGGGAGTTGGGAAACACCCGGGGTGCAGTGGGTGCCCACCTCCTGCAGACACAACAGGTTCTTGGTCCTGCATGTACAGGGAGGGAGAAGATTACAAATGCCTCTTTGGGAATGTGTCCCCTACCTGTGTCAGACCATTTTGCAGTACCGGAGGGTCCCTCCTAACCTCTCGATATCCACAGGGTGATGCAGCTCGTATGGGTGCTCCTGGAGAGAAGGGACCAAACGGACTGCCCGTGAGTATGGCAGCAGGACCTGTCACCTTCGGGGTGGTACAGCAGCTTGGCCTGCGTACAGAGATCCTTCCTGGGGAGGGGGGGGGTCATTTTGTGCACTATCTCACAAGGGGCCCCATTTAAGCCAAGAGCAAATGCACTTTTCCCACCATACAAACGGGAGCAGCGTACAAGACAGAACGGAAAACATCTGGAGTAGCATCAAATACTAATACAGTAATACCCTGGCTCTTGGCCACTCTGGCTCTGCTTAAATTTTAAATTTGAGAGGGATTTTCTCTTTCATACCCCAGCGACGTGCCTCCCTTATGCAGGGAGGTAAGATCTGGGATACAAATGACCACAGTTCAACAATAGCCCGAGCTCTCTCCCTGGCTTACTAGCGTTCTTTGGCAGAATGTTTTGTCTCTCCAGTCTTCCAACTATTTAAATAGAGGTAAAGTATTGCTTTCTTCCTGTCTTACAGAATATTTTGAACACCCCATGAGAGAGGTTTCTGCTGTGCAAAATGTTGCTGCTGCTGCTCTATTTGTACATTCCTCCTCTTTGTTCTAGTTGTCAAGGATTAGTGTACCTAGAGCTGCTAGTGCAGCGAACAAGAGGGAAACTGAAGCCATCGTTTTCATGGTGAAAACTGCAGAAATGTAAATCCTCCATTGCTTCAAGCAAACATTACTCCTTGTCTATCAAGTCAGACCAGAATAACAAATTTAGTAACTCCACTTCTTCTGACATTGCTTTAATATTTTTTTTTTTTTCCAGGGACTGCCTGGAAGAGCAGGTATTAAAGGCTCAAAGGGTGAACCCGTAAGTGAATCTCTCTAATGATATGTTCTGGTGCGGAAGCTACTGAACTTGTCACGGCAAGGTTTTTCAGCTTTTGGGGACTGGTGCCCACAAGCAGACCCTGGGCGGACTTACCCCGAAGTGATGGTGTCAGGG
This sequence comes from Cariama cristata, assembly GCF_000690535.1. Lineage (NCBI taxonomy): Eukaryota > Metazoa > Chordata > Aves > Cariamiformes > Cariamidae > Cariama > Cariama cristata. The sequence goes on along the minus strand of NW_009627265.1, from coordinate 19,539 downwards.
TTCCTGCCGGGGCTGGGCTCCCCTGCCGGGGGGGAGCAGGCATCGGGTGTAATGACTGAGGTGGCCCTGCTCTTGCTGCGACAGCTCTTGTAGCTGGTTCAGTGAAGACCTAGCAGATACACAGGAGAGTCCTCAGTGAGTTAGTAAACCTCAGAAGGAAGCATTCACCCTTTTGTCAAAGTCCCAAGAGCAGGCCTCATTTTTGGGAATCAAAAGGCTGAGCATCTGCAAGCCGGAGCAGGATTATCTCCTCTTGCCTTTTGGAGACTTTCCCCCCACCTCAGGTGAAAAGCTTCCCTGGAGTTTTAGATTGCCACCTACCTGAGAGATAAAAGAAAATCTCAGAGAGACCAAAGCAGTCCAGCTCAAAGCTGTTCTGGAAAGCATCTTTTTTTTCTGTCCCTCTCCTTTCTTTCTGAATTTCCCCCTCTGCACCTGCATCATTATTGTTGCTAATCCTCATGCATGAGAGCACACTGCAGGAAGGTGTTTCTCCTTGCATAAAGGTGATGCAGGAATGAATGAACTGGGGTGCGCTGAGCACACCTCCAAAAGAGCATCTCTGTCTCACTGGTCCACATCGGTCTGAGATGGGATATGGTGGCACTGCCCTGGGGCTGGCAGCCCTCCCTAGTCACTGCTCCCAGGACAGGAGGCACACCTTGCCTGTTCTTTGAATGTCTGTTGTTGAGAGTTTTGTCGTTTTGGTCTTAAAACTGTGAAAGTTTAAAGCTGTTTTTATTTCCTGACCCAGGTTTTAACTCCCTCCTCCGTTTGTTGCTCTAGGTGGGACAGGAATGACTCTCTGAAGTTATGCCCTAACTGAGCGTTTGCTTTCTCCTCTGCAGGGCAGTCCTGGGGAGATGGGAGAGGCAGGTCCCTCTGGAGAGCCAGGCATCCCTGTACGTATCCCCATCCTTTACACTCATCGTGAGCTCTGCTGAGCGTGTTTTAAATCAACTGGAGCTCCCATCCTGCTTCCTTGCACAAATAAAGCTTTCAGTAAAGCTTTCAGTAACAGGTGCTGTGCTGCCTGCGAGGCATGCAAACCCTCGGGGGTGAGGACTCCCAGGCAGTCCCAAGCATGCGTGGAGGTACCCAGCGAGCACGATGCGAGCTGGATGAGGGGACACCTCCGTGCACAGATATTTTGCTGCAGCAGAGGTCAAAGCCCACCAAGGCAGGCGGTGTGACCTAGTGGATGGGCTGAGGGGGCAGGGAGTTTGGGATTGAAATAGCCTGGGATCCAGGAATACGTTCTGGCTCTGCAGTGGGTTGGGAAGGGTGGACTCGTGGCTCCTAAATGGCATGGCTGACTTTGGTGTTATTGCCAGGGCGATGTTGGTATTCCTGGTGAGAGAGGTCTGCCGGGACCCAGAGGAGCAACTGTGAGTACAACGCTGCTTGTAAATCAAATAGATACCAAAATAGAGCTCAATACGTGGGGATTACTCTCTGGCTAAATTAAAAGGACGCATTCTGGTATGGTAATGTCTCTGGGGAGCTTTGGGAGTTACTCCCCCATAAGTGGGTCAGATCCTACTGTCACCGACAGCTCCGTGCAAATGCAAAGTGATTCCTCCCATTTCATTTGGCAGAGAAAGCTGCAGTTGTGCGAGTGGTTTGTGGAGCTGCTACAGTCAGGCAGGAGCTGGACAGTCCGCAGTTCCCTCCTTAGACAGTAATAATAAGGTTCACCTTGTGCTGAACGTGAGTCATTAAGGAAGCAAAACTTCTGTTAAGCTATTGCAACATACATTGCCACCAGCTCATGGAACATGAAATCCTTCCCATTCCCCTGTCGCTTTCCTTGGAGCAGTGGAGGTTCACGGCAAAACCTGAAGCCGTACAAGCAGCAAAACTGGAAAGCCTGCACATTGTCACGGGGAATGACAGGGGCTTGAAAAATGTTACGAAGTTGGTAGACCTGTCGGGAACCTCTTGCCTTTCTCGCACATACTTGCGTGCTTTTCCCAACTGCTTAAAAACGCCCGAGGTTCACAACCCTACGGTGCAACACCAGAATGGTTTTCCAGTGGGGAATCTGTTCACACATTTCCTTCTCCCACCCAGGACTGCAGCGGCATTATTGTGCTGGGAGCTTGTAGGTACGAGCCTCTGGGAAACAAAGCCCCATACACAGCTCTAGCAGTTTTTTCACTTTTACTCTGTGAACCGACAACTTTTTGAAACTTCTGGGTTAGAAACCGTTGAGGTCCACCATGGAGCATCTTGTTCCTGCTTGCATTGCATTCCCTGCATCATCTCAGAGCCTGAGGGAGAAACTGGAGTTGCAATGCAAACCTGAAAATAACTGCATGGCTTAACTGTT
>NW_009627265.1:10329-17176 GCF_000690535.1 Cariama cristata | reverse complement strand
GCTGAACAGCAGAGACGATAATAAATGGTATCAGGATGGGTAAAACCTGATTTTGTTCACCCTACTAAGAATGCTAGGTTACCTTTTATTTTGTCACTCCCCAAGTAGTGGTGCTGTTGTGGTTGGACCTGACCTTCTAGTGGTTTTGTTGGTGGGTTTGTTTTTTTTTTTCCCCTTTCTTTTTTCCCCCTCTTAATCTCATTTTGAAATTCAGAAGCCTACAGCAAGTCTAACATGATTTCTGGTATGTGCCACTTGGAAGAAATTGAACTGTGTGATGATTTATTGTTTGTGAGCAGCTGCTCTTTAAACTTCCAAGGAGAGGGAACTCAGCCTTAGAAATGAACTAAATTAGTAATGTTTGCTTTTATGTCTGCAATTTTTCATCAAAATAGCTGGCCCCACAGAAGGTATCGTGGGTGAGACACCAATCAAATGCAGCTGAGCTAATTGCGTTGGTGTGGACTCGTGACGTGGGTGCGATAGCCGCTGAACCCATGTTTATTTCTAACCTGGGTTTCTAATTTCTGATTTGTCTTATTAGAGTCCTAATTTATATGAAATATAGTTAAGCCTGGGCTATTCTAAGAGAGTTGAAGGATTTGTCTAGTGTTAACGCTGTTTGGCTCTAAACAATTTGGCTTTATTTAGCATAGCATACCGAGGGTTTCCTCCCATTCAGAGGCTGTCAGGTTCTATCAGGTCCCATCATTCTTAAAGGCACCAGCGCAGCAGACTCATTTTTGCTGCAATTTAATGTAAATTTCCTAGAGCTCTGTATTTATAACTCTCAAAGTTCCTTACTGAATGACAAGCAGAGAACAGAAGTGGAAACAATAACCACAAAAATACCCCAGCAGTTCTCTAGCCTTTTGAAAACGATGCTGCCTTACTTCAGCAGGTTGGCTCCTGCCTCCGGGCAGAGCCTGGTTTCTGCACCAGGTTACGGCCGCAGCGGTCTTGAGAGCCAGGCAGGGGTAAGGGCGACTGATTTGGGTCGTACATTGAGTAACACGTCACACGAGGATTTCCTCTTCATGATGACCAGATAAAAATTATGACAGACAGTGGATGTTCAGATATCAGGGAGAATTTGTAGGGCTAACAATTAGGGGAAAAAATACTTCAAGCTAAAAATACCGGTGCCGTTTTAACACAGGGCAGGGGCGCACGGCAATCCAGGAGACAGCTGGTTTCTTGGGTACGTTGGGCAGCCCGTGCTGAGTGATCCTCTGCCGGGGCAGCCAGTTTGGAGTTTATTTGTGTCCCTTAACACTACACCCAGCAGGGACGGCTGTGAAAGGAGACAAAGCTGAAGTCCCAGCTTCAGTTTGCCTAAGGCATCTGGTTCAAGAAGACACTTTATAAAATGGGATTTAGACACCTAAATTACTTAGGGTTTTTTTCACCCAAGATCTTTATCGCATAGGCGATTTTTCTCCGTAGAAAGCAATAGAGACTTCTAATGGTAATGTTCGTGTTCTGTCTGGTGAGCCAGGCTCTTAAAAGCACCTGCACTAACAGCATAAGATGCTGCCTTGTTCTATATTGCTGGTACCAAGTATGTCCAAGCAAGTGGATGCAATTGCCATTTTTCATTTCCGAGTGTGTGCAGCACATGTTTTACAGCAGTTTCTTGCAAAACTGGATCAATTAAAAGCATAATATTGAGACATTAGATCCCCTTTAATGTATATTGTCTATGCTCTATCATGCTAACACTTTTTGCTGTCATTGATCTTTACTACTCATGCGTATGTATGTTCTGAAGCAATAATTAATACAAATAAGCATTTCTGTTAATAATAATATTAACAAAGCTCAGTAAACACCAAGCACCACTTTACAGTGGCTCATCGGGTTCATCAGCAGTGCCACTGGGCAAAGTGTGCTCTCTCTGTTAGAAGTGAGCCAGTTGAATTACAGAAGTGACTTACCTGGCCCTGAATTTTCTCCTTACCAAAGTTTATCTTTCTCTTTTTTCAGGGACCACTTGGTCTTCAAGGCCCAATGGGAGCCCCCGGTGTCAGGGGTTTCCAGGTCGGTATGCTGACAGGGGTAATTTAATGTGCAGGTCACTGTTTTCTGCAAACCTCTGGCAAAACAATTGCGTGATGGCAACAAGGGATAGGAAGAAACATCTTTCCGTTTGCCACAACCAGTTTGACACCTTTATTAACATTGTATAGTAGACGGAGCACAAGGCCAGATAAGCTTCCTGCTGGAACAACTTACATTTAGTGTTTGCTTGCAAAAGAAGGTTTGAGTTTGAGCTATGTAAAGACACCTGAATTTCTCCTCGACCTGGATGCTCCCAGCCTGTATGTCTTCAGTGAACTTCTCCTCCCTTCTGCTGCCCTGGGGACTCTCATATTTCTTCCTCCCCTCTCTGAGGGAGTGTTCACAACCGTTCTCCATCCCCCAGTGAAACTGGCTGAAAACCAGTGTGTGGTGCTACCTTCTGGGAGCATCACTTGGGCGGGAGTCACAGATGTGATTGTGTTAGGGACAGGGGGAGGCCAGCCAAAGGCTGGAGGACTTCGGCAGGGCGGGTGAGCTCGGCTGTGAAACAGGGCAGAAGTTGGAGTGAGCTGTGCCAACCAGCCAGAGCGGTCTCTAGGTCCTGGGGGAAAAAGGAGAGAGGAGATCTCAGATAAATGACCTTTTTGAACATGTTACGGAGACTGGTGAACTTTGGGGATGTCAAGACACGTGGGGTTTCCTGGCACTGTAAGCTGTAGCTCATTTCTTTTTGTTGTTGTTTTCCTAACAGGGTCCCAAAGGGGCCAGTGGTGAACCTGGCCTTCCTGGTCCAACTGGAATTCGTGGAGAGTTAGGTGACAGGGTAAGGAGAAGACATCTCTAACTAATTCCTGTTTGGGAGATAGGAAATTAGAGGGTAACGGGACCCCAAACACGGTGCAGCTGATGTCACCCCAGCAAACACAAGCAGGCATGGCAAGAGGTGGTACCTTGGGTGTCCCAGCCCGTCCTCGGAGGCTGCTGTGTGCCCACGGTAGCAGGATTTGTGCATCCCGTCTCTTCTCTTCCTTTCCTTGTTTCAGTTCAGGAACCCCCACTATTTTTAGACGGCATGGATTGTTTAAAAGTTTGGGATCCTATCCTAGCCAGAACAGGCGACTGTTTTAGTTTTTTTTTTTCCCCTGCTCTGCATGCTGATTTCACCAAAGCCTTGCTCCCCACCAGCACAGGAGAGCTGATCCTGCCTTTTTGTTACTTGGATGCTCAACTAGGTTTTCTGAATTCTTTTAAATTACAGTTTGCTCAGTGATTTTTTTCTTTCTGAACAGCAACACACCTGGGCCCCACACCTCCGAAAAAGTGCAACTTTTTATTTAAATGAATTCATTCTCATTTAAAAGAAGCCAGCAGGGCAAAGTGAGCGACGTTTGTTCAGGGCTTGCAGGAGAACAGTAGCCGTGTGTTCGCTGGCTCCCTCGGCTCCAGCTTTAAGGTGAAGTTTCTGTGTAAGCAATGGCAGCGGCACCACGGGGGTTTCACAATGGCCCTTCTGTGCCGGCTCCAGGCAGGTTCAAAAAAGCCTCTTGGAGGGACTCTGAGCATGGAAGCGTGAAACAGGAGGGTTATTGTGGAGCTGTGGGGTTCTGACTGCATTCAGGGCTTCGCTGCGGTGACAAATGGACATTTGGAGGGGAAGAGGCTCCTGCCCAGAGCAGCCCAGGATGCAGAGAGCTGCTCCCAGCTGAGGGAGGGAAAATGTTATGCTTAGAGCAAAAAAAAAAAAAAAAAAAAATTTCTAGCTTTTATTTCTGGCTCTGAAGGTAAGTGTAGTTACCCTAAGATGTAATTGTTGATTGTTTCTTAACATCCCCAGCTGTGTTGTTCTGTGAATTTCAAAGTCAGGAGCACCGAACTCTAAATCCCCAGGAAAACTGGCCGTCTAATAAAGCCTTGAAAAACCATCCTGACTTTTTGCCCTTGCGGTCCAAAAATCTTCTTGTCCGTTTTATACCAGGAATAAATTCAATCTCCTTCTCACATCTTCAGGTGTGAAAGGCAGAGATCAATTGCCCACCAGTCTCATCCTGGACCTTGTCCTTTAATTTGTGAATTTGTAAAATTGCTGTTTCGGTCACAATAGTGAGATGACAATCATGAAAAGCAGAGGGGCAGAAGCAAAAAAAAGTTCCTGCCCCTGGGATGGATGTGAAAGACGACTTTTGTGAAACAGGTTTTAAAGTCTAGGATTAAAAGCACAGAATTCCTGTTAGTTTTTTGTAGGAAATTGAGGAGGATGGTATGGAAAAGGCCAGTGTAGATAACCTGTGCCAGGCAGGTGGGGAGCAGTGCATCGCCAAGCCATGTCAAGGAAGTCTCTCTGGTCTGGTGGGATGAGGACTTGGTGGGCAGAAGACCACCAGGTCTGAGGGGGGAGGTCCTGCCCGGTCTGGCTGCTGCTCTGCGCTGTCGCTGGCACGGCAAGAGAACCAAGAAACTGCCCTACAACACCAACCGGTGACTGTGGAGTGCTACAAAGCTAGCAAGGATGCTTAAAAACTCTTCTTATTTCTGAGAAGTATGAATGAGATTTGGACCCTCCTCCTACTTGGCAGTTGGGAGACTAATTCCCAACCCCTTGCTGAGTAAGTGAATGTCTGACCACACCAGGAATTCACAGGAAAATAACAGTTTGAGCTCATTTGCCTTCTTTCTTTTACTTATTCTCAGGGTCCTCCTGGTGTTCCTGGTCCCAAAGGTAACCAGGTAAGTGATAACTTGCATGCTGTAGGCAGTGGAAGCATTTAAACCGTACCTTAGGCATAGCCTTTGACAGCACAAACTGCTTTTCCTCCCTCAAATGAAAATATTCTGGAGCAGGCACCAACAAAACCCCCTTTGCTCCCTTTTTTCCTGTGTTGGTGAAAGAGATGTAATCTGTTCTAATGGAGACACGTGAAAATACTGTGATAAAAATGTGTATTGCTGTGTATTTTGTAACCACGAGGCATGCCGTATACGAGCTCTGCACGCCGTATTCCTCCCGAGTTAAGTTTAGAAGCACAGCTTTTCACTGAACTTCATGTGCCTGATGAAGAAGATTTGTCCTAGCCTCAAAGCTTGGCACACTAATACACTAATTTAATCTTTTACTTTTTGCTGCTTAACTTCCATAGTTGGATTACTCTCAGCAATGTGCTTTTGAGACAGTTTTCATCACATACATGACTTTCATTAATGCATGCCTGTATTTTCGCAGAGAACAAGTGCTTTTCCAGCAAGCCCTGCTTGTTTTGTTTATCGATGTCTGTGTGGTCTCTGTTTTGTTGCTAAGGGAAAGACCAACCTAATCGCTGTTTGTCTTGGAATTAACTTCCTCTCTAAAGCCATACAGTCACCATAACAATGTTCATTATCTGCTCTAATTGCCGTGTAGTAAGCCAGCTCTGCTGCAGAGCGTTGGGCACAGTAAGCGCTGCCTGTGCGGTCGGTGGCGGCAGATTGCGGCGATTCGTGTCCCCCAGCGATGCTCGAATCGCACCCGCTGCTGTTGGCTTAATGGAGGCCAGCAGTGAACTGATGCTCCTTGTCATGGCTGGTAAATTAATGTCACTAGAGCTTTAGCCACTCTTACATTACGGTCCCCAGACAGAGTGGAGAGGGATGGTCCTCACCAAGTGATGGATCACTTATCTTTGTGCACCAATAGGTGCAGTGTTAATTCTGGTATCTCACTTTCAGGGCATTGCTGGAGCAGATGGTCTCCCAGGTGACAAAGGAGAACTGGTAGGTGTCCTTAAATTCAGTCGAATCGACTCCTCAAATAACAGACGGGTCTAGAGAACCATCTATCGATAACTAATATGATCAGTCAGCATTAACTATCCAAGAGCTCCAACCCTGCTGGCTGCGAAAAGGAGAAGGCAACCCAAGCATTCGTGGTGTGGTCAGCTCTCTTCTTGTCTTCAAGAAGCACCGATAGCCAGCGTGGCCTTTGCAGAACCGTGGGTGTATTGGCACTCATTTGTCATTTTGCTCCTCAGAGCGGTCGACGTGGCTGAGCCCATGGGGGGTTTGGGCCAGCTCAAGAAGCAGCCAGGTTGCCCGGAGCTGTATTCAGCGTTGGTACCCGGGGCAAGTCTTGGTGTCGGAGTCCTCTCCCTGCGGTGTCAGGGCTGAATCCGGTCTCCAGCATCCTGTTACCACTCCTGCCCCTCGGCTAGAAAAGCCCATTAGGTGCCATGTACACATCACTGCGGCTTCCCGGAGCTTGGGAGGTTTGACTTTAGATGTGCGTTTTCTAAATGGATCATTCTTTCTTATTTCCCTTTTCTTTCTAACAGGGTCCCTTTGGTCCCCCTGGCCAAAAAGGAGAGGTACGTGTCAGACATTGCAGGCTCGTGCCCTGAGAGGTTTGGGAGTAAACGTGCCTATCACATCTTTTGATGATGCATCTCCATAAACTATGTTCTGGTGTAGTTTCCTAGAAGCATGTTTTCTTCATGGTCATCCTATAAAATCTATGACGATGACAATTTTTTTGTGACATTCGAGACATTCAAATAATTTTGCTGTAGCAAGGACTGCTATTATCGTGACCTATGTATGTAAAACCACTCATATGATGTAAGAAATGAGTAGGTCAGCCAGATCAGTTAGGGAAACCTGAAGAAAGGCTTAACTAATCCTCATGAGAAAAGAATGGACCATGTCTTCTGTTTTAAGTGGGTTTTTTGTTGTTGTTTTTTTCCCTTTATTACAGCCAGGAAAAAGAGGAGAACTTGGTCCAAAAGGTGTCCAAGGACCTAACGGGACAGCTGGAGTACCAGGGATCCCAGGACATCCAGGGCCCATGGGCCCTCAGGGC
>NW_009627265.1:0-10298 GCF_000690535.1 Cariama cristata | reverse complement strand
CATTCCTGGCATCACGGGAAAACCTGGGCCTCCTGTGAGTATTATCTACTCTGGGGCACAGTCAGGGAGCCTCTGAAGTGAACACATGCATCGTGGATTTTGGATGCATATTCAAAAAATAAGGTCCTGCACTTGAACAGGCAAAAGCAGGTAACTGCCTGCAAGCTAACGGCCTTGCATCAAGAGTTTACCGGTGCAAAAAGATTTGCAGTTTGCAAGCTTCAGAATTAAAGTCCCCCAGAACACATGCCTTGGAGAGTTAATCTTCTCTGATAACGATAGACAAACAGATTAGCTGCGTCCGTTGGAACGGGCTGTAAGTCACTGTTCTCATTACAAAAGTGAGTTGGAAGTTGGTCATTTAGAAATACAACTCCTATTCACTACTTCAAATGTTAGCCCTCCGTCTTGGACCACAGCTCATGTTTCATTGTTCAGGAAAGGCCAAATAAGGCCCAGATTAAATATCTGGCCTAACATTAAAATTAATCTCTGCCATTAGTGTGACAGAGCTTCTGAACTGAAGCTGTCCATCTTTTGAAGAGGGGAAAAAACCCCACTCCTCTTCATGTAGAATCCTATGCTTCTTACTGAGCTGCTGGAAATGTGTTTCGTGTCCTGAAGCTTCTGTCAGGGATGATTATCGATGACGTGGTTTGTATAAGAACAGATTCTTCTTTAATTGCAGGGCAAAGAGGCTAGTGAACAACATATAAGAGAAGTCTGTGGGGAAATGATAAATGGTGAGTATTACCGAGAGAAAACGGACTTTAATTACCGTATTTAGCTGAGGATGAGTAAATGCTGAACATGATGGCTCCTGAGATTTGTTATTTTTCTGTCTTAGTAAGAAAAAATACGTTGACCTTTAATGATGTAAGGAAATTATTCAGGAGGACACCTTGTTGTCTGGGATGTTTTTCATTTTCCCAAAATGAGTATTTTTAAATGATTCATTATGACAACATACAAAGTGTGCTGAAAGCAGCTTTGACACAAGTCCCATGCACGCACGCTGGCAAGTTCTGGCTGGTCAGTGTCTGCCCTAACCTGGGTCACCTGAACTTCAGCTCCCACCTCCTCTCCCTGCCACGGCACACCCCATCCCCCTGGAGCTGGGCTCCAGGCAGGGGCCAGCTCCCAAGGAGCGTTTGTCGTTCTGTGAAGTTACTGCTCCGCATTTAGAGGTTATGTTCGCCATTTGGGATGAAGTTAAACTCTGAAAACTTGTTTCAGAAAACTTAAGTATCACTTTCTAGAATACCTGACATCTTTTAAAGTGGTTGAGGAAATGGGAAAGATCAATGGCTTAAAAAGCTGCGGATTTCTGACCAAAATCTCCCTCTGTGGAGATGTAAAAAAAAAAAAAAAGCCACAGATGAGCTGAGAGGACAGATTCAATGTTTCCTGATGCCAGAAGCCCTAAGTGTGTAGGAGCTGCAGGGAGCAAGATCTGCCCAAGCACGCCGCTCTGCTGTACTGTCAGACGCTCACTTTCAGCTCCTCGCTCGGTGGCAGACAACAACCAGCCAAAGAGGGAAAAAGTTGGACGTACAACTTTTAATTGTTCTTTTCAGATCAAATTGCCCAGTTAGCTGCTAATCTGAGAAAGCCCCTGTCTCCTGGAATGACGGGTCGCCCGGGCCCAGCTGGTCCTCCAGGTCCTCCTGGAGCTATGGGAAGCGTTGGGCACCCTGGTCCTCGTGGTCCCCCTGGATACAGAGGGCCAACGGGAGAACTTGGGGATCCTGGTCCCAGAGGTAAGACAGACTAAACCAACCTGCTTCTCTTTTATGCCCACTGAAATAAACTGCAAACTCATACTGATTTTGGTGGTGGAGGAGAAAAGATCAGGCCTCGGGTAGCAGATGGAGTTCTAGAGGGCAGTTCTGCATCTTTAGGGATGCAGTGTAAGCGAAGATCCTAGCAATGTCCTCAGGATCTGGAGTGTCTCTTGGTCTTTCTCCTTCCTGTCCTCGGATCCAGCTGCAGTAGACAACTCGTCGTTGAAACTGTCTGTTTATGATTAAAGGTGACACTGGCGAAAAGGGAGACAAAGGACCTGTTGGTCAAGGCATTGATGGGCCTGATGGCGATCAAGGACTTCAAGGTAAGGCTGTGCAAATAATTTAATAAACTCTGTCTAAAGTAACGGTTTAAGAGGGACAGCTCTGCCTGTTGTTGGCAGTGTATTAGAATCACGTTGTCCCCGTAATCCTAACAGCAGGGTGCTTGTCCTGTGGGTACCACAGGTGCAGACAGTTTGAACAGCAGAATGTAGTTAGCACATCCCCTCTTCATACTGCTCCTCTCTAGTCCTAAATGTTCTGGGGAATGTTTTTGAGAAAAGGCTGCTGGGGCAGCCAGATTCCTCAGTTGTTCTTGGTTTCTTCCACTAACAGCTGTGAAAGGTCAGGAGCTTTTCTAGATTGGGAACTCAGAACCCTCCTTAACTACTCCCACATGGTTGCCAGTGTCAGAAGGTTATTCTTTTCAGTGGTACTTCATATGCGGTAACTACTTAATTAACACACAGTGTATCAGTTCAATTAAAGGTGTGTAACACCTCTGAGGCTCTGGCTCCGGATTAAGGCAAAAGGCCACGGCCTCCCACCAAGGAGCAACAGTTGTGAGCACTCCTGTTGTCACAATCAGTAAGCTGTGAGCTCACATATCCAGGACATCCCTTGAGCAACCTATTCAGGGATGATGTAAAATAAGTCTGGTTACAAATTACTTGTTATTGTTCATGGAGTCATACCCTAACGGAGGCAGTACTGAGATGGAACCCAGTTCTGCAGTGGTCAGCAAAAGTCCAAACAGGGAACAGAAGCACAATACTAAACACCCACCTTCCACTACACCAAGGTAATTCCAGTAAAGCCAAAGGTACTCTAAAAAAAAACCCAACACACATACTCCAGACTCAGGCTAAATTTATTCAACACGTTCTATTCAACAGGCCATAACAAGTCGGATGTACAGACACTCAAAGTATTTTAAGAACTCTAAAAGTAAACACACACATATGTACACACAAAAAAAAAGGGGGGGAAGGAAATAATTCCTGTGATCTTTTTCCCCTTCTTGCTTAGGACCACCTGGTGTACCTGGAATTACTAAAAATGGTCGTGATGGTGCTCAGGGTGAACCTGGTCTCCCAGGGGATCCTGGTACTCCTGGTGCGATTGGGGCTCAGGGAACTCCAGGAATATGTGACACGTCGGCTTGCATGGGAGCTGTTGGAGCATCAACTTCCAAAAAATCGTAGAACAACAGTACAAGAAGTGGAGAAGTGACTGAGTATTTAAATAAACAGTGCATTGTAAGAAAACAGACAGAAACCTCCTAGTGATAAATGGACAGATGTTCCTTCTATTATGCTAAGTGGAGACTTTGACACAGTTCTATGAAAAAGAAAGCATCAGATGAAAACTAATTAAAAGATGCTTTATGAGTATTTTCTCCTCCCCCCAAGTATTTTTCAGAATTTTTACTGCTAAACAACTCCACCTTCTCTTTCTCCCTTTGTTCAAGAGACCTGCAAGAGGAAGCATTGCTCCTTTTCACCATCACCCCCCCAACTGAGTAGTAAAGATTGCGACTTTTCCTTATAAAGGTTTGGGCCTTGTCAATTGAATTCCTTGGTGCTGCTCCCCCTGACTTCAGCAGTGCACAAACCTGCATAAAGATACCCGCTGTTAAGGGATTCAGGCACCTAACTAACTGCGCCTTCCAGCAGTGGAAATCAGGCATTTAAATAGCCTGTATTTTAATAGCTAAGAAAAGACCGTAGCTTATGTATATGCTGCCAGTTACCCATTTTCCGATTGCACCTCAAGTATTTGCCAAGACTAGTAAATAGTAATCATCTTGCAATCAAATTCTGCAAAACGTGTAATGTATATATTTTAATTTACAGGGGAGAATTTTTGTATATTTCCATACGGTAATAAAGGAAATTAACAGCATTTTTGGGACCTCTACTTAAGCTATTTGCACAGTAATTGTGAATGAAACCCCAAATAAGAAAGGATGCTCTTCTAAAGTCCAAGCAAAAACACCTGTATGAACTGTTGTAAAAATAAAAGGAGTTTTTTTTTAACCTTTTCTTTGTGCTGTTGTAAGAGTCATTATACCCATCGAACTAAATCATCTGAACTCCATTTTCTAGAACTGGTTTTACAAGGATTGTTTGGAAATAAATTGCTGCAAAATAGTCCATATCCGTGATTTAAAGCAGTATGTATTTTAGGAGACCTTTTTGTACTTTAAAACCTGCTAGCATCATCTATTTTAAAAAATTAATAAAACCATTCTCAGCTCACACGCTATTCTATTTCTGCCCTATACGCTACAGCCTATGAACAAAGCACTCATATTTATCTTTAAATATGAAAATAGTTTGTGCATTTAAATTATCTACTGTTTACAATATGCCACTCTTGGACTAAAGTAACAATACAAGAACCTGTTGGACAGTTGCGTGATAGACATTAAAAATAGCACTGTATTTAAATAAAGATGTTAACACCATTGTATTACTCTTTGGGGCCAAGTACGTTAAAATATGTATGGCAAATGTAAACTTCATATCATCAGCACAGTTTAGACACTATGCACTTAACCAATACAACCTGTAAATTTTTAATTGAAAAAAAAGGGCATTATAATATGGTAACTTTAATTTCTTTTTACACTTAAAGAGTATGTTTGCATCTAGTAATTAAAATAACAGGAGAGACAGACGTTCTACAACGATTCCTAACTGTACTGGATCATCTTTAAAAAGAAAAAACAAACACACAACAAAGAAACCCCAAAGCTGAACAACAATCAGAAAAAGAACAAGTTTTTTTATAACTAAAGGAGAAAAATACTGAGCTGCCCAAAGCCCCTTTAACAGAGCATTGATTTCTATTGCTGGTAATTAACTTTCATTTCCATTTCGAATAAAGAATGTTTTCTTTAAAGCTCTATTTATCTATTTTTTACAAGTTATATCTTGCAATTCGTATTCAGCATGTAAATGGAGAAAATAAAACACAGTTTGGGCTATTGTTAGCCACACTTGTCATACAAGTCAAGGCGGTCAGTTCAGACTACTTGGTCTCCATAGCCATGCGTGCTTTCCTGCACTGGACATGTTACAAATGAGTCTGATCTTGCTATTTTTAGTCTCCTGCCTGTTTTACCACAGAACACAGTCTCAAATTCCTAAAAATCAAAATACAAAAAATAAATAACAATTATGTTTAATGCAGATATTTACTTGAGATGTATGTTTTTCTTTCACTAGTGTCTTGGAAAAAAAAAAAAACAAAACCACCTTTACTAGGAAGTGCTGAGGGACCATACCAGCATCCAGACAAGCAGGTTTTCCCATACTCACTCCATCTACTCTCAAGGTACTCAGCAGAGACAGAATTACTCTGGGGCTGCAACTACTGGTGTAGTAGCCGCTTATAGGGCACATAACCCTTTACTACTCTCACCCACTCTGAGACAGTGTGGGCATGTAGCTGTGAATCCCACCACTTAACTAGTAGTTCATGAGAACTAACTAGATGACAATTGTGGGAAATAGAGACAATTAAGGGGAGCAGGAGGAATGGTTGCAGAGGACCACAATTCTACGTTGTTGTCCAGATAGCATCGTGCTCAGGAACTGGGCTAACAAAAGACACTTTTAAAATCTGATTTGAAAACCCTGACTGAGGACAGCCTATGATTTCACACTGCAGAACTGAACCAGCTATTTAAAAAAAAACCAAACCAAAACCAAACCCCAAACCAAAATTAAAGGTTCAACAATTCAGCGATCCTTCACAAACAGCATCAAGCAGAAGCATTCCATATACTTTTAGGTGTTATGATAGCTTTAAAACATTTCACATTTTTATAAAGAACAAAAATGAAATTAGATTTAAAACCTGTTTCAGAGAATCACCATGCCTTTCCTGAATGTACTTCAGAAACGCAGTGGTCCATTGTAAAGTTGTTGCCTTATCAGTATCAACAGTACAGAATGGAACCAGAAGATTCAGCTCATCACAACTAACCCGGATTCTGCGCCTACAGGCAAATACAACAGGTTATCAACTGACAGGCAAGAAAGAAGGAAAAAGAGAAAAAAAAAAAGACGACTACTCACATGCACTGCAAGCCATGGACTTTGGGGACTTCTTTCTGTTTGCTCCAAGCTTTGTATTTGTATATTAGTCATGTTATATGCAAGTTACCTTATCTTTATAGAATTGGTTAAATGTTTTGCAATCTCTCTTTTTGTTTATAGAGTAAAAAAACAACAAGACAACCACAATGAAACATACTTATTTTTTTCCTCTAACAAACACCAAACTCTCACCACCTGCATTGCTTTTTCTTGTAGGTAAAACAAAATATGTCAAATTTACCTTTTACTCTGGATAATGACCGGAGTATTAACAGTATCAGCATTTTAGGCTTCAAAAACTTTGTATTGCCACTCCTCACAGAAATTACCTTCTGTCTCTCTCCATGCGGTTATGTCTTTCTCTTCGCTGAGCGATTCCATCCTGTGTACCACTTTGCAGCGGCAGACTTGAATTTGACTGTGCTGACTGCCAAAGGCCCTGGGCAGATGCACTACTCTGGCTATCATTACGAATATTCTGAATTTCAGCAAGAGGTTTGCGATCTATGTTTGGATCCAATGGGTTTATTCGGCTGCAACTTCTGTTTATCGCTTGCTTGCATAAGGTGTCTTCTTGGAAAAACAAAGAGGAAAAGAAGAACCTAGTTATAAGTCTGCCACTAATCACTGAAAACATTGATCATGGAGTATTTTTTTTGTCGCTTTATTTATGTGGAATAATCTCTGAAGCTTTATTGCCAACCTAGATCAACTCTTATAGCAATGCATGTTCTTTGGAAGCCCTAAGGCGCTGATTACTGTTTCAAAAGCCACTTACTTAGCTTCTGTTTTCTCAGAGAACCCATTGAGATTACGCCTGCCTTTGATGAGTGCTTGAGGCAGTCCTTTAAATGTTCTTCAGTTTGATACAAACTGGATCTACTGTATCAATTGTGGGGTCAAAAAGTGTAGAAAGAATCCAGTTGCTTACTCTAGGCCCAGATTTTCAAACGTATTTTGCAACCTCAGTTTTCCTCATTTCATGCTGGAAGTGCTAAACAATTTTGAAAGTATAGCTAAACTCATAGGTCTTGAACTTTTTTTGAGAAACCTAGTCCCACATTGCCTATAGCACATCATCTCAGACATAAAAACCACACCTCACATGATTCACTAAAATCATATTCATTCTAGAAAACAAACAAATTCAGAAAAAATTGTAGATTTGAAGGCCAAGAAAAAGCTAAGTGAAAAGAAGATAAATGGTTTACCTCCAACTTTAATCCAGACTTCCTCAGGCAAAGCTTTATTCATAGCACCTACTGTCTGTTTTGTGGGTTCAATTTCCTGATAGCAGAAAGAGAATGTCTTGGGTATCCCAAGGTCCTGATGTTTGGCAGCTTCCAGAATGGCGCAAGACGTTCCAGAGGTCTGTGAAAACCAAGAAAGAAATACTGAGAGAACTGCATACATAAAAAAGAGACTATTTTGATATCTTCATGTTAACTTCTTAAGTTTTAGCTCTGTGATCCAATGTGTTGTGTATCAGAATAAATCCCAATTACTTCTGCACACAACCATGGGATTTTTGACAGACTGATGAATCTTTTTGGGATACCTCTGACATTTCTGAGTGCCACGCTATCACTCTGGCTTCAGAGGTTACTGTGAGTTGGGGGTGAGGGGGGGGAAATCTTTTTCATCAAAATTAGTTAAAGGAACCATAGAAAATAGTACTAAGTGTCTCCTTGTCTTTTATGTAGATGAAGCTGATGATACACTAATAAACTCAAGGAAAAATCTTTCTAGTAAGAAATCCAATGGCCTACTGATCATTATCTGGATGTGTGTTATTACAAATGCCACATAATTGATTTGAGTAAGTATTTTTGATGGTCTTAAAGATTAACGTCAGAATAAATAAATTGCATTACAGATCATTCTGATCATCCCTATTCAAACCAAGTCACACTTTAACACAAGCCTTTAGAATTACATTAAACCTAAGAGGTTAACATTATTAGCATTTGAAATTAGCAGAGTACAACTCTGTGAATACACTATCTACCTGTGCTTGTGAAGGATTAGCACTCCCAGCAGTAGAACATGCATTCATAGTAAACAACGGGTACGTGAACTGTAAAGAAGGCGTGGCAGGTGCAGCCTTATTTTTCCCTAACACAGCACACTTGTTTTCTTGCTGATGAACACCTATCAGTTCTGATGGCTGTCGGATCAATGTTACTAAACTTTAAAAAAAAAAACAACAAACAAACAAAACAAAAAGCACAACAAAAAAACAACACAGAAAACATACCAGACTGACTACTTGAAAATGAGTGCAGAAAAATTTACAGCTACACATACTTCTAGTAACTATCACCAAGAAACCCCTTTCATTTACGGTAAACAGAAATCATTGTTATTGCCACATTGCCTGCTTCAGGGAGAGAAAAAAAAAACAGATCAGCTGAGAAGGTATTTTACTCTGTGCAGTAACAATTCAGCTTTATGCCTCAATAAAATATTTTATCAGCACACTAATACAGTTACAGGGCCAGACTGTAAAACAGTATTTTTGCTCAAAGTTTTCCCCACAGTCAGGCCTCCACATTAGAACACTAATCAACTGCTCTTACTATTTTATGATGATCAAAAATCTAGTTCGCTTTTAGCAAGTTGTATGTTAAAACTAGGCAATATTCTCTCACCTTTATTTACATGACATGTTGTTATCAAGACTAAAGTTACAAAGTAATTAATTTTGGAACTACATGCTGTACCATTTATGCAACACACACAGGGGCCTAATCTGAGGTCAGTGGAGTTGCAGCCACGTTTGATGGGCACAGTTTAAAAAAGTCCAACTCATCATTCTCACGTCTTAAAAAAAAAGTACTGTTCTTAGGTTTCGTTTAGAAAATCAGTTTTGAACTATATGATGATACACAGTGTAACAACATAAACCAAAATTAATTGCAACACACTTGTTCAGAGTTACTCCAGATTCCTGGGGTTCTTGACATCTGGGGTTTTCTGTCTGGATGCTGTTGAATCTGTCTTCCAACCGAACTCTGACTGCAGATTTAGATCTAGGCTCTGGTGCCAGTGCCGAATTTTCAACAAGTATGTTTCCTTTATTCATCCCAACAAAATTTTCATCATGTTTAACTTTTACTAAACTGTGACCTGGGACTTCTACAGAGCTACTGTTAGGCGTTTTATCTGTTTGGTTCAAAGGGACGTTAGACTCACTAAGTAACATCATTCTGAGCTCCTGAAAGTCAGCATAGCCCAAACGTGGGTTTGAACTTAGCAAACTGCTGTCAGAAGGTAATCCTGACTGACAGATAACTGGGTAAACTGACTGGTTCCCAGAGCTGTTTGATGAACACCCCTCCTGACTGGTGTTCAGTGAGGTCTGGTGCAGAGGTGGGGCTGCAGAATGACCAGGCGAGGAGAAAGAATTGAGCCTAGCTTCCGCTCCACCTTCACTAGCTTGTGTCTCCGTATGTGAGTAAAGTATGTGCTGCAGCTGGGTATACTCAATTTCCATCAGCTCCACCAGGCTGACGTCTGTGGTGGTGAAGCTAAGATTGTGCTCACCAAAGGAAATGTCACTTGAGCCTCCAGGTCCGACAGCAACCGGAGCAGGGTCAGGAACACTAGCTGTGCTTTGAGGAATGGAGGTCTCAGGCTCCTCCGGGGCTGATCCTGACATGACTACAGTATACCTAATCAGTTACCAGTATCTCTCTCAACAGTAAACCATAAAACCTGCAAGAGTATCAGTACTATTCATAAAAATAAAAAAAAGGGAAAAAAAAATTTGCACTTAATAGAGATTCTGTACCACTGCGAGGTAACAAAGCATGAAACAAGCTGCTGACAGCAGGTTACTGGCCAGTTTAACCAAGTCTCCCCCCTCCACCGGCCCCTCTGAGCCCGGCTGGAACCCGCCCTCCCCCTCCAACACAACCGCTCGGGAGAAACGGATTTCACCTGCCAACACCGGGCCTCGGGAGGGAGGGAGGGAGGCCCTAGGTACTCTGCTGCCTAAGCCGCCCTCAGAGGAGCCCCCGTGGGCCTGCGGCCCCAGGAGAACTCGGAGGGGCAGGCCCCGGCTGCCAGGCGCTGGGAGGGGAGGGAAGCAGCTCGCCCCCCTCTCCGCCGAAGGGGGCCG
>NW_009627264.1:818-43888 GCF_000690535.1 Cariama cristata | reverse complement strand
GTAACTAGCGACAGGACAAGAGGAAACAGAGTCAAGTTGTGCCAGAGGAGGTTCAGACTGGACATTAGAAAGAACTTCTTCACTGTTAGAATTGTTAAGCATTGGAACGGGCTCCCCAGGGAGGCGGTGGAGTCACCATCCCTCGAGGTGTTCAAAAAATGTTTAGATGTGGCACTTCAAGACATGGTTTAATGGGTTTAACGGGCATGGTGGCATCTGGAATACGGTTGGACTTCATCTTTGAGGTCTCTTCCAACCATAATGATTCTATGATTCTATAATGCTTCAGAGTAGGGTGTCATGCTGAGATTCCTCAAAGAGATGGAATCCTTTGGAGGAAACCATCCCATGATCGTTAATTAAGTTCAAGCATTTATGCATCTAGCACTGTTTAATTTACTATAGTAGACTTAGACTTTAGGACTGTTCAAGTAATGCAGTAGAAACGGGAATCTTTAGAGCTCATGGTTAAACTGTGACCTGGACCAAGCAACTCAGGAAATATTCTTACTGTAAGACGTTGGTATGAGGAATGGCGATTAGAACCTGTTCAGAGTGCAGAGGCAGAGATGGAGAGGGAGCAACATGTTCCAGACTTTCATCCCATTTTGAGCAGACTTCTCAACAGTAAGTTCAGATAAGTGTGATAAAGACTATGTAGAAGAGGAAGAAAAATGGAAATTTGGAGCCTTGGGGTATTTTTGGTGTCCAAAGAAAGCTGAGAGAGAGAAGGGCCAAGTGAGCAGGAAAGTAAGAAAGTACAGAGGGTAGGAAACTGATTTGAGGAAGCTGAGTTTTGCCAGAATGGGAGATTTCCTGATCAGCTTCAAGTCACGATTTGAGGGATAGAAAGAGTCCCAAACTCACATTACAATATTTTTGAAATGTACTTGCTCTAATCAGAACCGAATTTTGTGTCTTGTTAATGGACAATTTACCAGCACCTGCTTTCCAACCCAGACA
This sequence comes from Cariama cristata, assembly GCF_000690535.1. Classification (NCBI taxonomy): domain Eukaryota; kingdom Metazoa; phylum Chordata; class Aves; order Cariamiformes; family Cariamidae; genus Cariama; species Cariama cristata. Next base: position 42,925 of record NW_009627264.1, on the reverse strand, counting down.
AATTGCAACAAACTAGGAGGGATAAGAAAAAGGAAGAAGAAAGCACAGTTCACAGGCAGCGCTGAGAATAGGATATATTGTTCTGCTGATTGTCCCTTTAAGCATGGATAATCATGTACAATGATGTATTCACTTTAAGAGGATTCTCTGTGTGGAAAATGTTCTTGAAAGGTTTAAACACCGTGAATGATCCAAAACTCATCATAACATCATGGGAACAAGGGCAACTTAGAAAGCAGTTATAAAAAAAGGGTAAGCAAGAGGGAGATAGGAAGAAGAGAGCTTTGCGATTTGATGCAGATATGATTAAGGATATTCTGAGTAAGGCCAAACAGCCTTGACTGATGCAGTGAAGGTTAAACTGTCTTTCGAGCAAAGGAAAGCATCTTTCAGGATGTTCTCTTTGCGTGATTAGAAGTCTGGTGAAACTGGGATGGCTGCAAACATAAGAACGGAAAACACCCATGAAAAAAAAAAAAAACACGAAATAATTTGTGCTATTTAGGAGAAGTCCTGAGGAGGAGATGCAAATGATTTTCAATGTGTATAGATCATACAACTCCCTGAAAATGACAAGTACAGTTCAATTAAATAGTTCCTCTATCCCTTTATTTGACACTCTTCTCCCCCCTCTCTTCCCCCTCCTTTTTTTTTTTAATCCCCTCTTTTTCTCTTCCTTCCCCCTCCTCTTTTTTTTTTTTTCTTTCTTTCTCTCTCCGAAATCAGTCTGGGCAGAATCAAGCATGACAGCAACACAGAAGCCAGGGGCAGTGAGGACAGGAGCACTATGAAGTGAGTGCATGAACAGACTAAGTCAAGGATGCTCAGCTGGCACTCGGAAGAAAGTATTTTCCATGACAACCTCTGTTTGAGGAGGTCTTCACGTGTCTCAGGAAGATACATTTTATATTCTTTGCACAGATTGTTTCTCCTCTGCTGGGCTTAGTTGGGAGAAATTTATTGCATCCTCTCTGAAATCAAAAATCTTGCTGTTATTTTTAAATCAGATCTCTGGCCTAGGAAACTATAGACCAACTGGTCTAGACTCAATAGTAAGCAAGGTTTTACAATATACTTTGAAAGAAAAGAATATTAAAGATAAGAAAGATAAAATAGATGGGTTTACCAGAGATAGACTGCCAAACTGAACTGATACCATTCCATGATAAGATAACTGATTTTCTAGACAAGTGAAATTTAATAGATCTAATCTACCTGGAGTTCAAAAAAATATGTAATATGGTCTGTGCTAGAATGTGTTATTGAAGTTAGAGGGGATGAGGATTAGTTGAAGAGTTAACGAAGGAGCTATGTGTGTAAGGAGCTGGCTGGTGAATTATTAGGGAAAAGGAACATTCTTGATCAGATAGGCTAGAATCACTGTTCCCTTTTCATTAGTTGGAAATGGGAATATATTATTTTAGACTGTTGGTGATGCAAAGCCAGACTCTTTGTCAACACCGAGGGGAATCAGGGTGCAGCAGAAAAGGAGCAAACTGAGGAATTAGATAGTAGAATTAGAAAGACGTATATTAGGAAAAGTACAGTGTCTTGTACTGAGGTACAAATCAGCTCATTTGTGCTCTATGTTCAAAGTTCTCAAACTGGGAATAACAGAAGAGGTAAGAAACAAGAGAATATAAGCTGTACGTATTAACCAATCAGAAATAGTTGATCACCAATGTGAGGTGTCAATAACAATAACAATAATAATAATAATAATTCTATTCAAAGGAAGCATGATGGCAATTTTACAAGTCAAGTGGTGACTTCAAGCAGTGTCACTCATTCTGGTTTAAAAAAAGTGTTAGCAAAAATCAATTTAGATTGGAGTAGAACAATGATTTGGGAGTGAAGAATCCATTCTTTGAGAGAGGAATAAGACAACTCATCTGATTTAACCTGGGAAATTAAGAGCTGAATAAAGGTATAATTTTTCTTTATAAATACATCGAGGTGAGGTTGTTAAGGAGAAGTTATGTAAGCTAGAGCCAGTGTTACTGCAAGAAAATAATAATCTTAATTTATTCATAAATAGTAAGGCTGAAGATTAGCTTTCCAGAAGGAGAAACAAGATTCCCCAACATGAATGGTTGCAGAGAGTTGGGAGTATGAAACTGAAGTTTCCTGCTTCAAACACAGGAACAGCCCTGATAACTTGTGGTGATACATGATCTGTCCTGTACCTGTAGCTTACTTTGCTGGTACATTACACCTTCAGTGTTTTGTAGTGAGTGGATCCTCACAGGAAAGAAACTCAACGGTAGCACATTACCATGTTAGTATATGGTCAGTGTTTCTTCTGGAAGCTGTGCATATGGGCTTCCAGATGAAAATTCACCCTGAGATGACTTGTAACCACCTGTCTTCATACTGCTGGCACTCTTACCACACCTGCAGATAAGTTCTGTAAATTAAATTTGTAATTGTTACATACTGCATGTAAACAGCTGGAGTACTTTCCTCTGCTCTACTCTGAAGCAATGAAATCGCAAGAAAATTAGGTTGGGTTTGAATCATTGTCACCAGTTTGCAAAAGGAAAACACAAAATAGAGAAGCTGAGACACAAAACTGATACACTCAGATGCTGTAGAATTTGTAGGAGAAGAAAAAAAAAATCCTCATCAAACTGAGAAAAAAAAAGACAAATGAAAGTTTTCTTAATCTTTACTTTAGAGAATAATCTGAATGCTAGTGATTTCAGACTACAAACATTTCAGGGATAAGAAACCAGTGAAATGCACAAGTTCAAGTCTCTGTTTCTTTTTGACCTTCCTGAAAAGTTGCTGAAGGTAAGGTACAAAGTGAACCCATAGGACCCTCCAGCTTCAGCAGTGGACTGCCTTTACAAATCTCACGTCTCTTTCCAACAAAGTGATTTGTGAGCCAAGTGTCAGGTCTGCAGACTATCAGTGCAGGAAATTTACATGTACAGACTTACAAAGCAAACAGCAGAGCAGAGCTAGTCAACAGGCAAAACTAACTCCCGGAATGTATCTGAACTCTCTTCCCTAAGGCAAAAAATATTTTAATTCAGACTTCACATCAGCAGTCTGTCTAAGATCAGAAGACTGAGATATGTCCTGCTAGAAGATGGCTGATGGACCTGGTGCATTGGTATGGCCTGTCTCCTACCACAAGATAAAAGTCCACAGCTAGTTGGCACAAAGCACCACACAGACCAACAGATACTTCTAAATCCTGTTCAAAGGGTGTTGAAAGATTAACTTTGCACTCTTGGGCCTTATGCTGGATGAACTGTTGACTACATTTCTAACTTTAGGCCAGATCTGTGATCTTCTACAGGTGGGATGGAACTAGCCTTAAAATTTAAATCTGTCATTTGTCTACTCCAAGTTGAAACAAATGGGTTGTGTGCCCTCACCTGACCTACACTGAACTTGTACCGCTGCATAAAGAAGGAGGTACAGGCACTAAAGACAGTGGAACTACTAGTCAGAAAACAGATAATGTTTTGGAGGCAGCAATGACACAGCTTTTGCCTACTTACCTTTTGGCTAATGAACACACACAGAGTATGGGATTCTTAGCCAAAAGGAAGACAAATATACATTATGCACGTTGTGGAGAATTCCATAAACATCACGTTATATAGTCAAGCCAGTTATGAAGTAGAGGAGTTGGTCCATTCTCACTGCAGTTAAGAAAACAAACAAAGACACAGCAAAAAGACAATTCAGTATGAGCTTAAATCTATTTTATGCTACACTGTTTATAAAACCCCCAAACTATAAACTCCCAGATTCTAGAAACAAGCCAATGCTGAAGAATCCTGAATTCCTTTCTTTATCTTGGAGACATAAATCCTTTCCTGATACTGGAAAACACTTCAGCTCTAGTGTCCTTGCACTTCAGCCTCTTACTCAGAAGAATAGAAGAAGAAAAAACACCCTACATCATAAAGACGTTCTGTAGAGAAGTATATAAATTATTGAGATCTGTTCTGATACAGAGAGGTCATATATGTATGTGTGTCTGCATCAGAGGTAGCTAGCTAGAATTGATTGCTACATGAATAAACATTTACAGTTTCAGGCTCTGCAACAGTAATGCCCCCTCTCTTGTCTCATCTCTGAGTTTCTAAACGGTCATGTCCTGCACGACTCTTTGCAGATTGTATATTGGAAAGGGCAAATTCTTGCTATTCTTCTGTGCTGTATACTAAGCCCTTTCTGCCCCACTACTGTTTGATCTTTTACAAGGTTATCCTGGTATGAATTATAGGATGTAATTAAGGAAGATGGTTTTAATCCTTCTCTTTGTAAATGTACAATCTATTTATTCAAGAACCGGCTACATGATATCGTGAATTTTGTACAGTCTATAACTGAGGGTGACCAAACCAATTTCTCTGAATAGAATAAATCCTCCTTACCTTCAACCTTCAAACTTCAAATTGAACTTGATCCAAACATCCTTTTCCTCAATTTAGAAGGAGCTTAATTCATTTTTAAGTTGTATTTTCATGTGAAAATGCTGTGAAATAGATTGTTCTCATGGTATTTTCAACCATGACCTGAAGTAGAAAGTACCAGAAATACCCTGAGGAAATTTGCTCCTGGACTGATCTCCAGGCAGGCTTGCCTGGAGAAATTCATGAATGAAATTCAGATGAAATGTCTTGGAAAGCCCACAAATGCAAGATTCACTTTAAGGGGTAACTACAAAGGTCTGGGCAAGACATAACAATAGGAGGTTACATCAGGAAACTTAAATGATTGGCCTTTTAAATAAAGAGTTACTCAACTAATCTAATTTGAAAAACTTCAGATAGAGGCACTAGTTGTGCCTAGGTTGCTGACCAAGGGCATTCTGCTGTGCTCCACATCATTCTGTCCCTGAGTGTCCACACTGAAGGACATATTGCAGAGTTTGTATAGTCAACCTATTCCTGCCCTGTGCTGGAGTTTTATTCCACGGAAACTGTGGCACTTGGAGGGATGACACATGTCCTAGCCTCATCCTGACAAGCAGCCATTGTTATTTCAAAGCATGTACTTCAGCACAGTTATTCCTGGTTTATATAGACATTGCAGTAACACTTTAACATAAGTTTTACCTTCTTGGAATAGCATTTAGAAGCATCGTCCCCAAGCTAGGCATTATAAAACCATGGGAAGAAAGAATTGTGCCCCCAGAACTTCAATTTGAGGTCAGAAAAGTGTAACACTAAGTCAGAAGCAGAGCAGTGGGAATGGGCTTCGCATCCTACTCTTGGCATCTTGCTCAGATCATTCAACAGCTCTATTAGCACCTATTGTCTATGTTATTCTTTGCTACCTGCACTACTCTGTAATAATGAGAGCTGAGAGTGCCCAGGCATTCAACAGCACGGTTCTTCAGCCAGGGCTGCAGTGATCTCATCTCTGATGTAGACTGGAGTGCAGAGTGATATGTAAAACATATTACTATGTTACACATTCCCTCAGATCACAGAAAATTTGTCCAGAGTCTCCAGAATCATCTGACACCTTTGGATAGCAGACAATTTGAAGGTTTGTGCAGCTATAAACTGTTGTGCTCCTGCTCAAGCCGTGACAGAGAACATCTATCAACAGGGACGGGTTGGCTGGGGACTGACATGCTACTGGTGAATGCTGAACATCTGCTGGAGCAGGGAAGGGTGATGTAATGACCTCTACATACCTAAATCCTATACAAATTAATTTGGGATAAGTCCAGAGAGATACTATTGATTCTGACAGAATTATTCTAGATGCGTAGCTATGTAACTGAAAGCACAAATTGGCCCGACATGTAATCTGCTTTGGGATGAAAGGCACTATTTAAATGCAAGATGCTGTTATTATTATTTCCCTTCTAGGGCTAGTGAAGCCCATAGCTTTCATCTTCAGGAAGAAGGGGAGGGTAGAAAGAGAGTGATCTATTATTTCTTTAATGATAGAAAAAAAAAAATTAAACAAGATGTAAGGATGCCATTCAAAATAAATGTCAGTGGGAAAGTAAAAAAAAAAAAAACAACAAACAAACAAAAACACTGAAAAGAAAAAGGAAAGGGAAAAAAAAGGGAAACAAGAAACGAAGAAAACTGAAGTAGATTTGACCTCAAAGGAGCTGAAATTGAGTTAAAGTTTACTACTGAAGTCAGGTTTCCCTTGGGGGGTAGTCTGCCATTTAAGCTATTTCTTCTTTTTTACTTCTACAGTATAATTCCCCTAATACAGTGCTATAGGTCAAAAAAGAGCTCTACTACAGCCAGGCTCCAATTTCCATTTACTAGCAAGAAAAACCTCCCCTTGTACAAAACAGCTTAGTATTATTTTGTGGAAGAATTGGTCCTAAATAGTACCTTACAGAAGAAGGTAACCTGTATCCTGGTAGTCTGAAGCAAAAGGCACTTCTTCAGTGCCCTAGCTCTTGACAGATTATTCTCCTGAGATGGCTACTGACTCACTGTGTGTTTCTGTCTGCATTTTGGGCTTAAAAAAGGTGCTCTCAGCATATCCAGTTAAATTTTAGAAGGAGATTGTTATTTTTATTTTCTCGTCACCTTTTCTTGAATTATGTTCTCTCTCTCCTTCTCACTCCTCTCTTCACCACACAGGAACATCTCTTCCGTTGAGATGAAAACCCACACAGACTGACGACTGATTGGAATGTGCCAGGGGCATAATCAAGCAGCTTTTAGGCCTGACACTGATAATGAAAGAAAGGAGCAAACTGAAACTAATCAAACAAACAAACAAACAGAAATACACCAGAAAACTCCACCTATATGCTTTCTCTCAGCTGTAGTACTTGACAGTGCTACTTGTAACAGCAGGTAATAAGGAAGCTTCAGACAGAAGAGTGATTTTTTAGTTGATAGTGCCCCTTTAAAGACACACGGGGAGACTATATACCCCACTGTGCTGGCATCAAGCTTCATTTTTCCTTGCCTTCCCTGCTCTGAAAACTGCCTCACCGCTGCCACATCATAACTACTTGTAGAACCTCTACTAGTGAGGGGAACTAACTTCAGACTCTGATGTTGCTCGTCGAGGCTGAGAGGGTGTGATCTGTCAGTAGCGAGAAGAAAAGGTTGACCCACAGATGGGTTTTGTGCTCTCTGGGGGTGCTGGAGCATTTTTTATATGGAAGCAACAACCCTGAATTCCTTGCATCCCAGAAGGAACTTGTCGTCAAATTTAAAAGGTGTGTTTATAGTCACCTTTTGCTGTGTTTCAATACTTGTTAGCAAAGGAATCTTTCTGAAATGTTCACTCTATAAGTGAAATTGTTCTGGCCTGTATCTGTCTACCTGAAAGCTTAAGTCCATCTCATTTGTCTCCTTTTGGGTTGAACATTTTCTTCTTTTGCTGAGATTTCCTTAAAAGGTTGGTATGGACATGTTAAAACAAAAAGAGTTTATTTTTTGTTTATTTAGCAGCTAAAGAGTCAGGGTTTCTGTTTCCCAGACTCAGTATTTTCATTGTAGCATTTTTAGTGCTCTGTTATTCCTACTATCTATTGCTTTTTGGGTTAGGCCTACATAATATTCCGACTGGAGGATCAGAAATCCTGCAATTTTGAACAGAGGACTACAAAATCACCAAGTCTTGTGCTAAGGAGACAAGAAGGTGAGATGAAGGCAAAAAAAGTGTTGCTTACCTTTCTTCCTGCCTCTCTTTGTAAAAGTCACATGTTCTCACAGCATTTCAATATAGGTCCTGGGAAATCAGCAGAAATGAACCACTCTCCAGATCCTGTTTACCAGGAAACCAACCAGATTTCCAAATCCTGACTGTCCTTGCTATCAGTTTGTTTGTCTGTGCAATGGGGGCAATATTATCAATGATCTCATGATCATTCCCCCAGTCAGGAGGTGATGGGTCCACTAACTGCCTAGCGCTGGTGTTACAATAAGCCTTCTCCTCCTTCACTGTAAGATAGGTGGGTCTGACTGCAATTGGAACCCTATGATAGCTTCCAAGTTAATGCAGTCCTGCTTGTGTACATTACTTTCTTCCTTGCAAGTTTTCTGTTTACCTTTGGAAAAGGGAAGAGCTGGAAGAAGGTTTAATTTGATGTTCTTTTTACAATTTACAAAGACATCACAGCGGTACCAGTGTAACAAGTATGATTTTACTTGTCACCAGGGATCGGATTTACAACTATCAAAGCCACTAGTACTGAGAGGTAAAGCACACACTAAACACTGAGTTAAGTCACCTTCCTGAGACACAGAATATATTTTTCATCCATCTGATGTTTACAGCAGTTGAAACTACAAATGCACTTCTCCTTTTGTTATGCTGTCTTGATTATCAGTGAGGACTTGAAACAGGCAAACAGAAAATTTGAGTGTCTCTATCCTGTACTAAAAAACTGGAATAAGTATCTTCAAGTTGTACTGCCATTAGAACTTCAAAGTAAAATAAGAAGTTCTCAAAGTTGACATAGACTGGGAATTGGAGCACAGGGATTCAAAACATAGACCAGAGTGTTGTTCCTCCCACAACGCAGAGTTATACTCTGGGACTCAATACCACGAAGTATTGCGGACGTTGAAAGTTTTCATGACTTCAAAAGGCAAGTGGAAGAAAAATCCACTGAAGACTATGAAATATTGAGATTCTGTATTTAACTGTACAAGTCCCACAGCTGGAATTTACAAAGGTCTGGGGGAGTATGTGGAAGAAGAAATCAGTCACTACCTGAATTGTTATGCTCTTTCTTAGGTATCCTTTATTGATCTCTGTCACGGACAGAAATTCATTCTGACCCAGTACGTCAGTCCTGCACAGTTCTGCACTATCACCAAATGAAACAAACAAACAAACAAAAAAAAAAAAGGGTGAGCCAAAATTACTCCAATTATGCTTACAGCCTGGGATAGAAAATAAACCTAGATTTTTTGAGCTGCAACCATGTTCCAAAGCCGGAGACCACCTCTCATCGCTCATGACTCCTGCTAACAGACTGATGGAGTCAATACAGCTGCATTGTTGACCAATTTCTCTTTGTCATACAAGAAAGGGCAACAAGATCAGGACCTTCAATGTTTACTAAGATTCCTAAGCCTCTCAGGTGTCCTACTTCCATGTGGTAATTTGTCGTTTCCCAACATAACCAACTGGAATTTTAGGGTTTTGATTAATTTTCCTTTTAGATTTTTGCTTTTCTTTGACCATGAAACTGAGAACGAAACCTATGAGCAGTGAGAGGGAAGGTGAGGGAGAAAGGAAGAGAGGAGCCCCAGTCAGCACCAAAAAGAGTCAGTCTCATTCCTTTGGTTTCTCTGACTGGAATCCACCCCCCCCTTAACTGTTTAGATTTGTGTTTGAAAGGAAAGCAGCAAACAGCTACTTCTTGGCTCCCGTTTGCATGAGCACAAAATATTCTATGTTGCTCTTTTAAGAGGACCTTGTTTTACACAGGATTTTAATACAAGCGTCCAACAAGGTCAAAAATACTGACCCTTTGAAATGAAAATATTAACATTTTTATAGATAGGAGAGGAAAATAGGCAACTTGCAGTGGAGCATGAGAATTCTATCTTGTTTTTTCTTTCCTTTTTTTTTTTTTTTTTCTTTACAACAAATAAGGTTTATGGATTGCAAGGAAGAGAGTGCCCCATTAAAAAAAAATAAGTTTTTTACAGTATTTTCCAATTTAAAGCTGCATGCAAGTATCACTCAGGATCATCCAAGAAAAGTCTGACTCACTAGTTTTTCAATTTAGTTTGTTAATAGCCTGCCTTTCATAAGAGCATCAAGCACAATAACAAAAATACCTAAATCAATAGGATGATGCAGTAATGCCTCACAGAGATGATATTTCTGAAATAAATATATACCATTCAGGCTAGCCTGCTTGACATCAAATTTATATACTCAATAAGAAAGCATAATTAATGGTCCCAAACTGTATTTTCTTCAACCTATTTCACATCTCAAGAAGCCAAGGGTTTTGTCAAAAAGAGGGAGGGAGGAAGAATGGAGAAAGTGTTCCATTCATAAATGAAATGAACTCATTAAAAATGACTTTCTCCCCAGCTCCCTAGCAATGTCTCCTGGGGACTGGTGTGTATTTTATTAAGAAACAGAAGTGTGAAATGTACTTGCATTTCACAAGGTCTGTAGCCAGGTGATTTATCTTCTCTGTTTTCCACTGTCAACTTCCTGGGCGTTCACTAATTTTGAGGGAACAAAGGAGATGAATCAGGAGCTCTGGTCTCCTATTGATGTCGACATATGTGTACTAGGGTCCACCCTATCTACCTATCCCTCTGTCCACCTTGTGGACCTATAATCAAGTTTAATCAGCTACTTTGATTTTCATTGTTATCTAAAGACTTTTAATAAATGAAGCAGGGTGTCCTGTGTGATTTGGAGAAGAAGGAAAAAGAGCTGGGTATGGGACTGCTTTTTGAATCAAAGTAGTTTGATGCTTAATTGACTTGAAGGGTTTTGCATGCCTCCCTGTCTAGTGGGGAGGAAACTGAAGGGGGAAAGTGTATTGACATTGTGTGTCTTCAGGCAGCTCAACTAAGAGCTTCAGTTAGTGTCAAGTCTTCCTTTTTAAAGAAAGGAAAGAGATCAGAGTTAAAATAATTGACTGAATAGCAGAAGAGATTTAAGTGTTATTGCCCTTCAACTCTTTACTTCCTTTCTACCAGATGATTATCCCTCCTGGAGCAAAGTCAGAAAATACGGTCAGTTCCTGACCACACCAAGAGCCACTGTGGGTTTCACAGGAGTTACCACATGCCTGTAGCTTTTCTTTAAGCCAAGCACAGAACTGTGAGTTGGAGGGCAGAGCAGCAGGTTCATCTTCCCTTCTCCCTGCTTTACTATGGTGGCAGAAGAGTAGCACTGATAGAGAAGGAGGGACAGTTACGAGATTCATAAACCATCTCAGTGAGGTTTTCCCTTGCTGTCTGTGACTGTTTTTTCGCTTGTGTCCAGCATTATTTCTAAAACTTTTTAATTTTTTTTTTTTTCAATTTGCTATACCTGCTTATTAATTCCTACTTTAAATCTGTATGAAGCTCTTTTAGGCCATGAGTTGACTCATATCCTGTCTAGGCACAGACAAACTTTGTGGCAGAAACTTATTCCTGAGTTAGGAACTGCATAACTAGTGTTCCCAAACAGGTGAAGCAATAAAGACTTGTTTTAGGAATCGTTAAGTTGTTATGAGGCTTTGAGAGATAATTCCACCAGCACCATTTAAAAATTGTTCCTGGAAGGATTAGAGGAAGCGATCATGGGATGTTAAAATACTGATCTAGAATGACACGAATTCTTTTTTGACCAGAGCACCAAAAACATCAGTTCAGAAGCCAGTACTAGGAAATAGCCACCAGTGTTCCCAATAGGAAGATAGTAATTTATTACATTATTTTGCCATTCCAGTCACAATTCTAATTCTTAATTCACTTCTCAATGGGAGAGTTTCTGGAAAGTGAATTTGACAAGTTGATAGTTCTATGTTTATGATGGGAGCCTAAGATTTTAATGCATATGTTATATACAGTTTTGTGTCCCATATGCTCAGATTTTTGTTGTGTGCAGTCACTCAATGCCACACATTTGTGACAGGTAGAAATCCAAGACACCCTAAAGGGTACCACACTCATGAAGCATCCAAGATGTGGAATAGATAGCAGTAGAAAATAGGAAATAAGAGAGACTTGACAAAGTTAATGTGAAATGTAGCCACTTTTAGAGTAACGCAAAGTAACAATTTGAAAGCTAGAAGCTACCCAGCAGTTGATAATCATATTTTAATCTAGGTTGCTTGCTGCTATTTTCTAATTCCAACTAATCAAACATAAAAAATAGTCTCATGTTGCACATACAATAAGAATCTGCTTTAGTCAAGGAAAACTGAGGCACTGAAACATTCACCAATCATTTGTGGAGAAAGGGATAAAATCTAAGAGGCTTAACTCCTAGTCCTTTCCACAAAGTATGACACTGGTCTGCATCTTGTGGTTAGAAATCATAGCATAATAAGATAAATCTGAGTTCTGCTTCATTTTTCTTTCATCCTGAAAAACAAACAGACAAGAAGGCCGGAGGCTTGTGTCTGAGGAAGAAAGAAACGGTCAGAAAAAGAAAAGAAAGAAGGTCTTCAGGATTTAGCCCTATGTTTTATCACCGTGCAGGTGCTGATTTTTATTTTTTTCTCTTTTTCTTCTTCCTTTTCTGCAGCATTGTCCCAATATCTGGTTGATACCAAACATAGCAACTCATTCATTATCCTGAATATCTTCTGAGCCAAACTCCACCCATAAATAGGGTTGCACTGACTCATAAATCTCTGTGGCTGGATGCCTGAAAATGCATGCAGAATCCACCACTGGGTTTGGACATAATAAATAATGAAAAATGAGGCTTGGTAGTTGCCATATTTTGTAATGAATTGTAGCTAGGGAAAAGAGACAATGGGAACTATCCTGAAACTTGCAAGATTAGATAGACCTATTTAGAAAAGGGCTTATTGATGGTGGAGTGAAATAGTCTTCGCAGAATTTTTCTTGTCACATAATGAATTAAAAGGAAGCATAGGAATGACCATAAAAAAAAAAAAAAAAAAGAAAAAAAAAAAGGTGGTACACTTCTGTGTCTCTTATAGAGGGTATAATTAAATTAGGGTTTTCTTAACAGGTTAAACATTTTCCTTTATCAGGAATAAAATTTTTTGCTTTGTAGGTGGAAAATATTTTTGTTTCCATACAGACCAGTTTCAAACACAGAATGGGAAGTTTAGATTATATTTTCCTACAGATTTTATTTCTCTTACGGTGAATATTAAAAATAGATTATGGACATAGCATCACAAGCAAAATGAAATATCTTGATAGATCAACATAGAGTCCAGTTTAATTCATTTTTTTAGTAGTTTTTGTCCCAAAACCCATCATCCTCCAGGCTATTTTGAAATCTTACCAGTTGACTTTAGATCCAACACTGAACAAAAATTATATAGCTAAATGAACAAGTCAGAATATCATAGTATCTGTGGAACTTTGACTGCTAGTTTCAGCTAACTTTACTAGTTATTTCCAGTGAAGGTTTAAAACCACAATGTAAGTGATTAAAATCCCATCAGTTACAGTCACTAAACCATAGTATCTGGGCTACTGTTTTATTTTCCTATGCCATATCTTTCGTATTGAGCTGTGGCAAGTGCTGACTTTTTAATTGCAGTTGCAGTATGTCATCTAATTGGGCAATATTGCATAAAGGAAGATGCTCTCCCTGAACCCAGCTGGCAGTTAATTTACACTCAATACAAAAAACAGCTGAAGTCCATGTTCTTTAAAAAGTAGAAGGAATGGCAGAAATAACCTCTCACTACAGGCAATCTTGGATTTTCTATGCTTTTATTTGAAAATTAAGTCCCAAATCCTTCATTTTTAAATAAAGTTCTGGAAGTTTGTTCCTGCCTTTAAGGAGAAATAAGGTGTTATGTTTCAGAAGTCAGTATTTGTGTCAAAACATGGAGTTATACTTCTCATCTTTTATTGTAAATTAGCTGTGTTATCTAAAACAGAAGGTGTTCCAGGTACTGACATCTAAGAAGGCAATACATGGTACTTAATTTCAAGTCTACAGAATAGTTAATTTCTAGTCATCTAATTCAGAAGACAGATGAATTAAATCCATCTGAATTTTGAAATGCAAAATTACAATGGTATCTGACAGATGGCTAAACACTTTTGAAAAATCTCCATGTTATTAAAGACAAAGAAGTTTTGAAATCCCAGAGAGGCCAAGTTTGCTTGTTCTACATCTGTATGATTTTAACTTCGGATGTAACAGCCAGAATCAGTGACACTCTGGACCTTGAGCAGCAGAGGAGGTCAATAATTGTAGCACTGTCTCAGAAGCAAAAGTGCAGGGTTCAAGTATGCATCTTTCCTGTCCCATAGGAGGTCTTTAGTTAATCAAGGAAGGTTTGAGAGTGTTAATCAGAATTAACAGAAACATTAACTTGAACGGAATGGCGTAAATACCTCCTGGCTTATAACTTCGGTGGTCTTCAATCAGCTGTGCTTGTGAAAGAAACCAAGTTAACTCACTTAAAGTTACTTAGGTGGATTTTCACTCAGACAGCAGTTCATGGGGCTCATACATGTCCTCCTCTAGGTGAACCTAACTGTGATTTCACTGGTCACCACACAATTATGATCAAGTGATCTTGATAAGTATGTGATCTTAGATGGTCATGAAGTTCTCTTGTCAGAGAATGACAGACTAGTTTGGAAGGGACTTCCAGAGGTCATCTAGTCCAACTTCCTGTCAGAGCAGGTCCAACTGGATCAGATTGCTCAAGGTATATGTAGGTAAGTACTGAATATCTCAAAGGACTGATATCCTACACCTACCCCGACTCAGTGTTTGTTTACTTTAAAGATAACAGTTTCCTTCCTTGTATCTGGTCAGAGTTTCCTATGTTATAACTTCCAGGAGCAGGTCCTCTTGCAAATGATGCTAAAGCACATGGACAATAAGGAGGTGATTGGTGACAACTGACATGACTTCACTAAGGGCAAATTGTGCCTGACAAATTTGATGGTCTCCTATGAAGGGGTTACAACATTAGTGGAAAAGAGAAGAGCAACTGACATCATCTGTCTGGACTTGTGCAAAGCATTTGACACTGTCCCTCACAACAACCTTGTCTCTAAATTGAACACATTGATTTGATGGATGGACCACTCTGTGAATAAGGAGCTGGCTGGACAGTTGCAAGTCTCAAAGAGTTGTGGTCAATTGCTCGATGTCCAAGTACAGACTGGTGATGAATGGCGTTCCTCAGGGGTTGATACTGGGACCAGTGCTATTTAACATCTTTGTTGGTGACACAGACAGTGGGATTGAGTGCACCCTCAGTGAGTTTGCTGATGACATCAAGTTGTGTGGTGTGGTCAACACACTGGAGGGAAGGGATGCCACCCAGAGGGACCTTGACAGGACTGAGAGGTGGGCATGAGTGAACCTCATGAAGTTCAACATGGCCAAGTGCAAGGTCCTGCAGCTGGGTTGGGGCAATCTCAAACACAAATACAGACTGGGCAGGGAATGGATTGAGAGCAGCCCTGAGGAGAGGACTTGGGGGTCCTGATTGACAAGAAGCTCAACCTGACCTGGCAACGTGCATTTGCAGTCCAGAAAGTCAACCATATCTTGGGCGTGATCAGATATGGAGATGGTGACCTGGATCAGAACAGTGTCCTGTGATTGCCATGAAAGTCCAGCACAATGAGTCCTTTCTAACATCAATCTGGGAAGTGAAGTTTGTGTGTCAGCGTTCAGGAAATGGCCTGTAATAACAGGGTACACAACCAGGCATGGGCATGGGCATGGCTGCAACAGCCCACAGCAATGTTAAGAGCCCTGAATTAAAAGCAGCTCCCAAGAGCAGGGACCCGCAGCTGATGCTTCACCCAATTCTTTTTTTCACAACAGTTTGAATGAAAATTATGCACTTGAGCCATATCAGAGAGCTGACTTTGAGTATAGGCAGACAAACTAAAAAGAGAGGGGAGTGCACTCAGGGAACTGAGACTGTGAGACAGCATATTTGGTGTAAGTGCATGTAATTGCCCAGAGATCTCCTTGAAACTCCCAAGTTTGTGTCTGATAACTGATTTCCAGAAAACAATTTTGAAATCTCAGAGTCCTTTTGGGGGAATTTCTTTCTTTTGCAATTTCTTTAATGTTTGTTAAAGATCTTACCTACTAGCTATGCTTCAGGAATGTTCTAATTAGCAAGACAGGGTTTTACTGCAGTTTTCTTTTTACCTATGTCTACAGGCATTTTAGCACTAACAAATTACAAGGGAATATCCTGAATTTAGACAAAACCCCCAAATCTGTAGAGTTCTCCTTCTCTACTTTACCCTTTAATTCCAAAGTACAGTTTGGGAAGTTGAATTAAAGTTTTTCATCACTTAATTGTCTGTCTGTCTAGTATGTCATGGTGACAAATGCAGAACATCCTGGTAGCCAAACAATTTGCATGATGCAATGGGATATGAATGATAAGGAACTGTCTACAGTAGTGCTCTGGTGCAGCTGAAAGTCCAAACGTTAGTGGCTAAACAGAATATATAGTCTCAAAGAAGAACAAGTGACACTGATGGTAAGAATACAGGGTTACAGAATAAACCCAAATCTGAACTAGTTGAAAAGTCCTATTGTTCCTGGTGTGATACAGAGTCCTTTCTAAACTGAAACTATTTTAATGTGAACCCTTAAGCCTTGCTATAATCACATAACAAGACTAATTCCAAATAAGAGTCTATTTAATCTGGTGTTTAGTACAACTTTGAGACTAAGGATCCAATTTATAAATCACTTGCATATACCACCTACTTCCAGATTCCTTGAAAATTACTTGTATATTGTTGTCAAGTCAGAAAGAAGCTCTTTAAGTTCACGGGTCTCCAAATCAACAACTTCCTGTACTATGGGAAACTTTCAGCTCAGTCCCTCACTCTATCTGTCCAGACAGTTGAGACAATACACAGAAATATCAGAAGCAGAGGTGGTGAGGAAAAGAAAATACGTGAAAGTAATGCAAGCATTTCACTATCATTACAGAAGCTATACAAATTGATCTTTTTTTTCCTTCCTATTCCATTGACAAGACCCCAGAACTGGTTGGTGCAATTCCCAGAATGGAGAAAAATAAGAAAATAGTATCAATGAATGACTCACAAAAATGGATCTCCCAGCTCCCATGACATCACAAAAGTCTTCAGAATTGCTGGAAATCTTTTGTGTAGTGTAACTGTGAAACTCATGCAAAAAAACCTCAATAGAAGGCATTGCAGTTCTGAACTCTTCCAAGAGCTCTAAAACTCTTCTCCACTGCTTTCATAAAACCAGTAAAGATGAGTCACATAAAGTGATCTTAGCAATGTTAAAATTAGCATCGTATGTAAACCGTATCAACAATAGAAAGAACAAAGTTGATTTTGGACACGTGTATTTTTTCTGCACTCACAGTTCATGTATTTGGTGCAATGGGCACCAGAAAGATAGTATCAAGAAAGAATAATGAAAAAAATAAGGGATTTATTAATGTTGAAGATTCTCATCCTAGATTCTTTTAACTGTTTTTTTCCCTCTGTTTTTTTTTTTCCTTTTAAAAAATTATTTTCTTCTTTTTTCTTTTCTTTTTAAGTGAAGTTCAAAGTCAAGTTCTATTTTCAAAAATTCTGTTGAAAATCTCATTCATAACACAAACTTTGAAGCCATGCCTAATAACTCATATCTTCATATGTTCAGGTCCAGATTTCACCTTAAGCCTCTTGTTACCAGCTCCCATTTCTCAGTTCCCATATTATATCTAAAATCTATATTGCCTGGAACTGGAGGTAGAAGAAAAGAAGCAAATGAGAACTTTCTTTTTGCATTTTTTGTGTGTGAGGGTGTTGAGAGCTACTTCAACTCTTTAGCAGAACTGAAATGGCCAGCAGTCTCTAAGGAACCCTGATATATTTAAAATATTTCAAAAATAATATCATTCTAGTGCAATCTCAGTACCCAATCTGAAAGAAGATATAGGACTCTATTGAATCATAGAATCATAAAATACCAGGTTGCAAGGGACCTCAAGAGTCATCTAGTTCAACTTCTCTTCATGAAAGCATGGTCTAGACAAGATGACTCAACAGCCTGTCCAGCTGAATCTTAACAATGTCCAATGTTGGAGAATCCACTAATTCCCTGGGGACATTATTCCAACGGTTGATTGTTCTTACTGTGAAAAAAAATTATTGTTTAGTCCTGCTCAGGTACACCCCAGCTACACCCCCAAATGCATTAACTATCATAACAAAAGAAAGAAAAGATTACTATGAAATATCTTTCATTGATGGTCAACTTTTTTTTCGCTCCACCACCCCCCTACCCCGACCTTCAGCAGTTACCCTCCTGCAAGTGGGCATTTCCAACCGCAATCCAGCTCTTAATCTTTCCAGTGAGATATGGGGTTAATTACAAGCTTGATATGTTATGTCTTTATCACTTACTGTTTCCTAAAATGACTAAACCTTTTCAGATTCTCCTCCATTCTGCAGATGTACACTTGAGTGTTTTCCACAAGTAAATATTGGTTTAGCCCTAAAATAAAATGCCCTATCTATATACACTTTGCATAAGTGTATGTTGATAAGTAAGTCAGCAGGCATATGGGTTACACATAAGGTATTTTTTTAAGAGGATCTGGATTTTATAGACTGTAAAATATGGGTATTGCTCTATTTATCTTACTGTAGTTTTGTGGAAAGGTGACAGTGGGGATTCGAATACTATGCTTCATATACATGCTAGAGCACACTTTTTCCTTCCTTCACACAAAACAACCCAATAATCCACCTAGAAGAGGGGTAGGAGGGAGGAAAAAGTAAATGTAAAAAATAAGTAAATCATGTAGATCAGTATAAAGCAGCTAATGACTGACCGGTAACTTTAAATTATTCTGAATTCAACAGATATTGTTTCCTCCACCCTGATTAGGCATTATATGAACCATGAAGTCTTAAAAGACCTGTTGTTTAGTGTGTGTTTCTATTCTAGTTATAGAGATTTCATTTCTAGAGCTTGCCGGAAACTCAAAGTCTTGAATGTATTTCACTTCACAATATTGCTGTGAAGAAGCACCCAGTTCATAGATGGAGCTGGTAGGGTATGCAGATATGAAGTGATTTGAAAAGATCCCATAAGAAATCCAAAACAGAGGAAGGAATATGAGCATTTTCTACAGGGCAGGAGAGAGGAAAACTTGTAGTACTTTTTTTTTTTTTTTTTTAAGATGCAAGTTTTTAATCTATCCTTTTTAATGATTGAAGTCTTCGTGTAACCTGATTATGTTAGCTCAGTGTTGTGCTAAAGTTAGGAAATGCGAGTCCTCATTATGGATGAGCACTCACTGAAACGAAGTCTGACCAACTTAAGGAGTCAACAGAGCAAACTGAATTTGTCTGTCTATCCACCTCTAAAGCCTGAAGCCATATGTAATGCGGTAACCCCTGTGTCATCATCCCTTTCTGGTTTTAAACCATCCACCACAGCATTATCCTAGCCTGACATAAATCTTTGAAAGCGCTGTAGTTATCAATGATGATTATAACACAAATGGATAGATACCTTTTGGGTTTATGATCTGACAACAGTACAATGTTTTGGGTGGCTCTCATCTCATCTGAATTCAGTTATCTTCAGTATAGACCTAGTTGAACCCAGAGATAAAAGAGCTTTTTCAGGAATTATTTATATTATCCATTTTACAGATTTATTCTGAGATAAATGAACTGTACCCCAGCACTGTCTGATTCTTCTAGTGACAATCAGTGAAGATGGAGTTTCAAAAGGAACTTCTACAATGACAACATTTAGTGAGTTGAATCCCACCTACCAAAAAAAAGGCAGGTAGCCAGTTTCATATTCTTCAACTACATGCTTTCTCTGTGTGAGAACCTGATCATATTACTAATTCAGCTGTGAGTTTTTTCTCTAATTAGCAGGTCTCATTCTATCTTGCTGAAAGGGGAATGTGATATTCTCCAGTGGGATCTGTGCTACTGCACCTCCAAGTGCCAGGCAGATCTCATGCAAGCACATAAGCACATCAACTATTTTCTTAGTTGCCCAGGAGTGGCATGGTTTTTGTGGACAGAAGAGAACCCCATACAGTTGAATCACGAAGAGTAGAAGAGTACAACAGACATTTTATAAGGCAGGACACTAACAAATTCCTCCTATATGAAACCAGTCTCTGCTAGAACATCTTCTTTTCTTTTTTTCTTTCTTTTTCTTTCTTTTTTTTTTTTTTTTTTTTTTTTTTAACCCAGTGTCTTCTGAATCACTTCCATGTTCCCTTCTGCTTAAAATATGTGACAGATAGGAAACCTGTGTGATGGCAGCTTTTGCTGCTTCTCAAAACTACTCCTTGATTTTGAAGGATCTTCATCAAAGGACTCAGAAATCAGCCCATCACAGATTTGACCAGACCATGCCTTTATTATTTGAACAAAGTAATTATGATCAATAGCCATGTGCAAGATTCCCCTTACCCTGAGGACTGCATATTCACAAAAAAGAAATGTGTCTTTCTGTCTCAAAGAGCTTGTAAGATATTATAGACAGCATACAGGCAAGTAAAGTGTAGGAAAATGATGGAGAGAACAGCAATTTCCATAATGGGCAATATACTTGCAGCCCTTGGGCAGTGAGACTATTGTCATCCTTATTTATTTATTGGCCTTGAAACTAAGGAAGAAGAATAAAGGAGGATTCAAAAGAGGATAAGGAGACAGATTTGTTTAAAAGAAGTTGCCAGCAGTGGTGAACACCATTTGAGGAGGTTGCAATGTCTGAGATGGTGAAAGCTTGCTGAGCCAGTGGGCCCAACTACTACCTAAATCTGGCAACCTGGTTTTTGATGTGGATATTTAGCTGGTACAAATGCCCCAGAACTAAGAGACCTCTGGCCATACTCCTCCTCTGATGTATCAGGAGTGGATGCAATGTGTTAGTGAAGTGAAAGCATGTATCAGTACATAAACACAATGTATTGGTGAAGTGATACATGTACTGATGAAGTTAAACATGATCCAGTCTTTCCATGAACTCGGCCGAACACAACTGTAGAGATGTACGTATTTCCCATTTGTCAAGGGGCCATCCATATAGTCCAGTGGGCTTGCCCATGATCCATATATTTTCTTCTCATTCTAACTCAGCATCTCATCTGATTCAGTCACTTGGCCATAATGGCAGACAGCAATTTCCCTACCTTTCCTTCACTAACCCTTTCTTAGAAATCAACATTTTTTTCATTTCCTTCCCAAAACTCATGATGCATTTCCTTGAATTGCCAGATCTCATGAAGTTTCACAAACAGATAAGCCATAGACAAGGACTAGAGGTAGGCAGGACATGGGAAACATGTGTAATGAAAAACTAATGGAGAAGAGTGGCATGAGAAATAGGTAGCAGGTATGAGAAGATAATGATCTTTAAAAATGTAAAAACACTACACTCCAGCAGCACACTGTCCAGACCTGTCCTTAGATGGACTGTCAGGGAACTCTGACCTGTAAGGATCCAGTCATGCTGTTTTCCACTCTGCTTATACATACTATATACCAGAGCTGTAATCCAAGTGATCTGTTTCTAACATATTCTTTGTCTTTAGTGCTTTATAATAGGTTCAGATTTCGGCCCCATTTCATGTTAGGCATTCATCAAGTCCAGCTGAAGTTAAGATTGCATTACGTAACTTTAGTCATCCACATGTGGGGCTTATTCTCTAAACGAGTCGTTTAGTCATCATCTCTAGACATGAGATAAAATGCATGTCCTTTGCAGATTAATCCTGTTTTATACAGATACCTAAAATAGATAGGAACAACTGTCTGGAGGTGCCATGTGTTTCCACTGACCAGAAGAAGCACACACAAAGAGTTTAGATTAGATTCCTAGCTTTAAACATCATAAATCTCTTAACAATCGCCTATAGGCCATTCTTGTACTCTATCCGCTATGCAAAGACTAGCTGTGATTGAGAAACAACAATTGCCCAAAACAGTGTAAAAGGTAAATTTTTTCCCTCTGTGTTGCATTCTTTTCTGAGTACCAATGATCCAACCAACCTTGACTCATACAGATACTAGGTTTTTGCATCCCTGTGCCTCTCCCAACAGCAATCTTAACAGCAGCAGATCTCTGAGTGTTGCTTCTGTCTCCTGACACTTGTGCCTTGCTGTGCAATGTTGCAAAGGTTTACCTGCCCCTAAGCACAAGAAAGGAAAATGCAATTGTGCTTGTGTACGTGTGTGCATTACTATTCCTCCAAGGGTTGCAATGCTTTAATATTTTTGGATTAACTCATGATCAAACATTGATGAATCATGGTATTTTACTGAAAAGCACAATCCTTAAGTCAACCACCTAATCTAAAAGAAGAAATTAAACTCTAAACCAACATAAACACATTACAAGTCATTAGTGTAATTAAAAAGGAATGTATAATTAAAACATTTGTGTATTTTAGCTCAAATTCATCTGTGGTCGGAAATTTTAATGAACTGTTCATCAAAGAAATCTCTGGAGTCTGAGGATAAGTTTAGCATAACAAGAAATTGAATGTTTTCTTCTCTTCGGCATAGGAAGATCTGTTCCCCCTGGCTTTGAAAACTGAACTGTCATTGGCTCAAGCAAACTAATAATGATTCTAAATGGTTATGATCGCTTCAATGTTTTAAA
Organism: Cariama cristata; assembly: GCF_000690535.1. NCBI lineage: Eukaryota > Metazoa > Chordata > Aves > Cariamiformes > Cariamidae > Cariama > Cariama cristata. The sequence continues at coordinate 20,668 of NW_009627264.1, read as the reverse complement.
CTGATGTTATCTTTTTTATCCCCTAAGAATCATGTTTTTCATAATTACTTCTCTTTTGTCCTTTCCATAAGACAAATGATTTTGTAATTAGTGATGAAGGAACCAGTGATCACTCCAAGACATCTGTCAAGTTGTCATGAAGTATCTGTCCCTGTAGCTATATTTAAACTTTCTGTTTAATAGCCTCTTGCTTTATTTCACCATTACATCTCTGCGGTACCATAAGCAGGATACCCTAATGATCAAGTTCTATAAAACACAGAGCAATTAGATTGTAAGACATATTGCTCCCATGAAAGTCCTTCCTTCTCATAATGTAGCTCCCTCTCTTCCCTTTCCTTTACCATCCCCCAGCCCCACACATGCACTTGCAGCATTCATTAGCTGTTATTAGACAAGACAACTGTGTCAACAGCTAGCCTGATGTTTGAACATATTTCTGCCTTTGAAAACTTCTTTCATGCATCTTTTGCGTATGCTGGATGGTCTGAAGAAGAGCCTCATGAGTAAAATATCATAACTAATCTAATTAATGTGACTGGAGTTTAGAAGATACACACTACCCTCCTAGGTCGACAATTTTTTTTTGCAGAGTGACCTTAAACTGTTAATGATACTCTATTTTCTTTCCCACCCATCCTCAGGGCATGGTTTGTCCCATTTTGAGTGTTTCAAGGCTTGTGGGAACCCATTCTTAGCAGGATTCTCCAAGGACTACAGAACTATACAGAGATATTCATAATATTACTGTTCTGTGCATCAAGGTAAAGCAAGGATATTATTGTGTATCGTAATATTTATTTCACCCAGGAGTATATTTTCAGGTCCTGTATCCCTTAACATAAATCAACTTGTTTTCCTCTTCCCCATTTTTAGACTCCAGCGTACTACTCTTTGTCTTAAGAATGGTAGCTTTCCAGAAACTATTCTCTAATGAGGTAGGAGAAAAATGTCTTTGAATATATCCAAATGAAACACAGAGATTCTGGAACACAGAAATATATTTTAAAATTTAAAAATACACAATAGTTTGTGTATATACAGTGACACCAATCAGTGTCACACTAGATAGATAGATAGGTGGATACATAAATCAATTGATCATTCAGAAAAGAAAACGCTCTAACTATATGGGCATTTCTATGCCATGATGACAACAGATATGAAATCTTAGACTGAGAGCTATTTAGCAAACTGTTAATCCAAAATGAACTGAACTTTTCAAAGCATATCTTTTGTCTTCTCTGTTGCTTTCTGGACCTCTGAATATCAAACCAGAAGGTGTATTATTTTACAGTTCCTTGTTGTATACATTCAGAGTTATGTTTTTTAGTGCTGCTTCATACTTCATCCATTCAGAATTTAATACTAATGGAAGTAAGGAAAAACAAAGTCTGAATGACTCATCCAACTGGTAAGACTACATGAAACATTTTATACCTAAATACTTGATTAAAAGTGAGGTGACATGAACAGGTATCCAGATATTTTGCTACTGGATATTGTGACCTGGTAAATGAAAGGGACTGTACCTATTAGTGCATAGATTATTTGGGTCAGGGAGTGGATTGGAGAAGGAAGATACATTTACAATGCTTGTTTACTAGTTAACAAGATCAGCACTCTAGGTTGTCTTGTTCCACCACAATTTGTCTCCTCTATGTAGGCATTATTAGGTGAAATCCTCTGGCGTGTTTCATGCAGCAGATCAGGCAGACTAAATGTAATAGTTCCTTCAGGCCTTAAATCTACGGAGGGAGTTTCAAAGTCACAAATGGAAATGAGCCACTCAACCTCCATTGACAGTCAAGGAGAACAGGGCACGTCTCTCCTCTTTGTGTCTTTGAAAATCTCCTGCTATAGTCTGTGAAGTTTTGTCTATCACCAGCTAAATTTCGATAACCTTCAGTAACAAAATGCACAGACCCTCTGAGTGAATGAACTGTGTAAGCAATTTTTTCATCTTTATTTTCAAGCTCCCATGATGGATCCATTAGCTACTTCCTGATGCTTGGTTTATTTACACAGAGATCAAACACAGGCTTTATTGCAAAAAGAGAAAGGGGATAGGAGGAGGGAGGGAGAAAATCCAGAGATAATCGAGACAAAAGCATCATCATGAAAGTGCCAAGCTCTTTGGAAACATGAGCTCTAATTTTGCCTCAGCAAATCCTTTTGTCTTATCTAGGAAGGCATATATACACGCATAAACACACACATGCACACTTAGACACATATACAAAAGGATACTTAATAAAGTGTTTTATACTACTGATGCAATCAGTCACACAGCAAAAACTGTCAAAGTCAGTATTTTCAGGATTTCTCCAGGGAATTCAGGCTGAGCAAGAGATATATGTTTTTCATTAGGGTTTACACCAGTATTTGGTGTAATTAATCCTAATGTTTCAATCTTCATATAATAGGCTTATTCAGAAGAATAAAGTATTGCAGAGCAAAGGAAAGAAAATCCCCAATAGAAGCTGCTGTTCGTTATACATGAAGGAAGGATGTATGTTCCTTTTTATGATCATAGGTTTCACTTTCTTTTTCATAGTTTTATTCCCATAAATTTAGTACCTAAGAAAGATCCAAAGGAGACAAAGGCCTGACTGTGCTAGGGCCAGTACAGAAACAACGTCTGAGACACTCCCCATTCAAGGAAACGGCAGTATGCAAAGACAAACAGTGCGGTAAATAACAGAGGTGGTTGAGCAACTAACACTAGACCATCATGGAGGTCCCAGAAAGAGTTAAAAATGGAAACTGGGACATACACTGTCTTTCAGATGTCGGTCTGCACAGACAGTATAGACACAACAGTTTTAAGCATATTTGCTGAGATGTTTTGCAGTTGAGACAGTGAGGAGACCAGTGTGAATCACAAAACCCAGCTGGGATGGAGAGCATATTCTTGAGAAACTAGCGTGAGCTGTAGACCGCTGTGCCTGTGTTGCTCTCCATGACTGAGCTAGCTGGGTTGAAGATAACACAGTTATACCTTTTTAGAAACAACTTATCTTCAGAATGAAGGGTTGTTTCAGTCTATCATCAGTCTCACAGGACATTTCCTCTCCAGCAGCACACCACTATCGAAAAGCTAATCTACATAAAATTCTGAAAGTTTAGTATCTGACATCAAGTTTGTAACTGCTGATACCTCCAAATATTCATAGTGATGGAAAGGAAAAAATCAGTGAGCGGTTAAAATACTGCTATCTGTAAGTTAATGAAGGTATGGTTTCAAGGACAGTCACAAAACTTTTCACTTAATTTCTACAAACTTTCCGACTGACTAGAGGCCTCTGTTGCCTTTTCTTCAGTTTTTCATTCAAAGGAAGAACAGGAGGTTTCCTGGTTGTCTACATGTGTATTCTGATCTGAATAAGGATGGGTGAGTTTGTGGTTCCTTATATGGGGCAGGGTGTATTTCTAAGTACAGATCTGGAAAGGGAAGACAAAATATGGATAACAAAAAGTTAAAAAGACAACATTTTACCTTTTTTCAAACCTCCCTGTCAACAGCAGGATTTACAAAGTTAAATTCAGCATGGATTTGAGCACAGAAAAGCTGAAGATCTATACCAGAAACTTATTTATTAATTATTTTCTTTATTTGAATAACCTACAGCAAGATCCAAAACTGATTTTTTTTCACAAATTCAATGTTTTTAGTGAAAAAAGAGGAATATAAAGATAACTAACTTTTAACTGTTGATGTCTCTTAAGCTAAGAAATATTTTCTCTGTTGAATTTATCTTTGCTAACAACAAAAAGCAAAACACTAGATTAATTTTTTTTTGTTGTTGGAATTGTAGATCAGTTTGTTGAACCAAAACCTTTCCCTCCAGCTTCAAGAAAAAAAATAAAAAAAAAAAAAGGGGGGGGGGGGGAGAAGAAAGAAACAGAACCTTGTTGGTTTCTTGGGCTTTGTGTTAATTAGGGTCACTTTTGTCATCTTTACAAGCAGTTTTCTTGTTTTAGATTTTTAGGTTTGTTTTCTTCTCTTTTCTTTTTCTTTTTCTTTTTCTTTTCTTTCTATTCTCTGATATGAAAGAGACTATAGTAACGCTTCAACCAATCCCCAAAGGTCTTTACAGATAATTTCCAGTTGCATTACTGATTTATTTTTGCCTTGACCAGATGGCTCCAAGTTCATGTGACTGTAAGGGAGTGCTTTTGATTACCCTATTTATCTCTCCCAGTGCTCAATTTAAGGGTCAAATCTTGTGTAACACATTTGCCAGATAAACTGTTCAGTGCTTCTGTCTTTTGGACACCATACTTCTGACATATGTTCTGTGCCTCATTAAACACAAAAGTTATTAGATTTAATAAATGTTTTTACAAACTCTGTTTGTAACAAAAGATCTAAGTTTCAAATTTATTTATTTTATTCACATGTGGCTAGAGGATTGCTTTGACTTTATCACCTGGAAAAATGGGAGAAATTGAAAGAAAACATTCTGAATATGACAGAGGGGAAAGCAGAAAGGCAGAAGCTGGGATGGTTTTTGTTCTTGTTTTTCCCTTGATATAGGTTATAAATGAAAAGACAAGCAGAATGTTTTTAATGAAACCAATAAAAATGCAAAGGAAGATTTAATGTTTAAAGTAACGATAAATCAAAAGTGACAACTGAAATGCAATATTGCACCATGAGATTGAGGAAATAAATTCATCCATAGGGCGGATGTGCCTACTGTAAAAAAAAAAAAAGAGAGAGAGGGAGAGAGAGAGTGATAGGAAAAAGAGACAAAAATAAAAAAATTAAGAAGTTTTCACCGTTACTGAAACAAAGTAAGTCTTATAAAATCAAGATAAACTATAAATACAGTACTGCAAGTTGAATAGAAACAGTTCAGACACATCCATGTGGAAACACACACAGGTATATATTCACATTTAAGTGTACACACCTATGTATATAAGAATAAAATATCTAAAGAAGCTTAAGTTCAAATAATTTAAGTATAAAAAGGCTCATAAACATAGTCATAACTTATTTCTAGCATTTTGATGGTTGTTAATGTGAGTAAATACACAGGACAAATAGCAGCTGTATCCTACTACCTCAGCCGAAACCTTCAAAATGAGAGTTAATTACTTGGAGGAAAGACTGTCTTGTAATGGCATTTGCCTGGGACTAGGACCCCTGTGATCTGAATCCCAGCTCTGTCATAAACATGCTGTGTGACCTTGCAGGATCTGTTTTGGCCTAGATTTTTCCTGGCTAAATTTAGGCAATTAACTAAAGTGCCTAAGTTGGGAGCTAGGCAGTGTTGGCTCCCTTGCTAGTCAGTGGATGGAAAGATGTGCCTTCCATAATCAATTCAGATTTTATATGGACTAAGTTGCACTTCAGAGCTGCCTATATTTTCTAATGACTGGGGAGGAATTCTAGAGCCAACACATGCTGAAACTGGCAAGAATTACTTCTGATCTTTGAGTGCAATCCTGACGCCATTATTCAGGCTGAATTGGACTTTGTTCAATAAAGCAAGATAATTTTGGGGGGTTGGAAAGGAGTCTGATGTTTTTCAGTGTGAGTCTTCTCTTACTTAGCTTCTTTTACTTGAAGTGGGAATACTGGTGCTGTAATTGAGAAGACTGGCACTCAGGGTTAACAAACCAATTTTCCTGAATATCTAGTATAAGCCTTTGCAAATGTTGATTGTCATGGTGCACCTTTTAAAACTGTATTTCACCACTGTTAAACTCTCATATGTAGTTCTAGTCCTTTTCAAAAATGGATTGCGAGATGTGTTACTTCCTTCTGAGCACATAAAAGAAATGAAAAGATCAGACTTCAGTGGTTTTGCTTTCACTATCTAGGAAGGATTTTGAGTTCTGACAAAAAAACTCACCTGGACTTCAGCTCTCAGCTTGGGAAGATTGAGCCTCCTAAACATAAAAAACTTCTGCTTGTGGACCTCTCTGATGTGCAGAAAGGGATGGGAAGGAGATCTGGAGATAATCACTAGATACGCTGAAATTGTGATCATGTGTCTGTGGTTGCATATCCATGTGTATGTATGCATGTGAAGTTTCTACAAGGACAGAAGTGTGCAAAGGAATTAGATCATGAGGAAAGGAATGACAGACAAGAAAAGAAAGAGAGAAAGAGAGAAAGAGATAAAGAGAGAAAGAAAGAAAGAAAGAAAGAAAGAAAGAAAGAAAGAAAGAGAGAAAGAAAGAAAGAAAGAAAGAAAGAAAGAAAGAAAGAAAGAAAGAAAGAAAGAAAGAAAGAAAGAAAGAAAGAAAGAAAGAAAGAAAGAAAGAAAAAGATAGAAAGAGAAAGAAAGAAAGAAAGAAAGAAGAAAATATATTGGGTTATACTTGGCATGTTTATCTTTTAAATAACCTTGTACTCCTGTTCAATTTTCACTTCAAAACTGCTCCTCTCTCTTTTTAAATTTTTTTTTCCCCTTCATTATTTTAATGGCTACATTGTTGCTGTAATGTGTCAATGGTTGTGGAAAATCCTGTGAAGCAAGGGCTTAATGAAATGGCAGCTGGAACAGAGGGATAAAGTTCCTTTGGAACGGCTTCAAAGGGGAAAGCAGCGTTAGTGATCAGAACAATGGTGCAGGGATGCTCATACACAGGCCAGGCACATCCAGCTGGCTGTTTAGACTCGGTGCCCTAATGAGGCATGAAGTGAAATGGGTAAGTACACGGTAGGGGAGAGGAATTGAAAGGAAGACACAAAAAAAAATGGGCGGAAGAGAGTATTCTTACATTTCACAACAAATTCCTTAGATATTAAACAAGGTTCTCAAAGAAAAAGACTGGTCTGTCATAAAGCATATGTGCTAATTTTTTGTAAAAATCTCTCATGAATCCTAAATTTAGTCTCCTTTCGCTTCCCTTCCCTTCCCTTCCCTTCCCTTCCCTTCCCTTCCCTTCCCTTCCCTTCCTTTTCCTTCTTCAGGATTTATAGTCTTTTCACCAATTAATTTTCTTTCATCTTTGTTGTTTATTTTTTGTTATGTAACTATTATTATAATCGCTATTAATACTGGGTTTATTATTTAAATGGAAATTGTGAAATATTACTGAATTAAGGCAACCCCAAAACTGTACAAATTACTTTAAGAGATATTAATAGTCTGAGCTATGTTAAGAAAAAAAAGAACAAAAAACAAAACCAGAAATCTGTTATGTCAGTCCAGCTGTGAAGATGTCATTAAAAAAAAGACAGAAGCAAGGTTACTATTATGCAACTAGACAGAAACCTCATCCTTTTGTAATACTGTAGGCAGTATTTCCAATTGCAGAGCATCAGCCTGTGCTGAATTTCATACCTACACCACCAAAGCTTTGATCACCACCACTTAACTCTGATAATAGAAACAATAATAGATCGTAGTCTTCGAAGTTGAGTAGTCATAGTCATTAAAATGTGGTCCTAACGTGCACCTCACAGAGCCACTCAATGTGCAGAAATATTTGTAAGATATTTCTGAAACCCCATAAAATATTTGTATTTCAAAGTTTATGAACAAAATGTCCAGAAATCTCCAAGGTTTCAGCTACTTTGCATCTATAAATAAGTCTGGGGTGCCAGTTAAATACAGTTATCCTAACAAGATTAAAGTATTGTAAAAAGCTACAGTCCTTCTGATATACTACTCTTACTGATCTAAAACCTGTAATGACACAGTTAAGATCTAAACAGAGGATAGATATTGTCTATGTACTCAACAGAACCGTGTTGCAGAACAATTAACTTCCTTCATGAATACTTGGCAATACAATTAAAGGGATATGAGCAGCGAATCTTTATAGCAGCTGTATTTTAGACTGCAATTGCTGGATTTTGAAAGCATTTCATCACCAAACCTGACAGCCGACTTGAGTTACCAAGATTAATCTCTCATTTCAAGTTCAGTTAAGAACAAGCTTGTCTCCAATAATTTTCTTCAATTATTTACTCTTAATATTATCGTTACCTGAACATGTGCCTAAGCAGAGACCAGAGGTGAGCTGTCACCCCTGTGGTAGCAGGGCACAGACTTGCTTGGTGTTCTACGTGGCATTCAATTGCCTTGTCCTTCTGGTCAGCACGGATTAAGCCAAGTCCCAGCTGACTTGCAGATGTCCAGGTTTGCTCTTCCTGTGTACAGCAAAGACATTCTACAATGGAGTTACTTATCTTTTTCATATGTACAAAGTAGATGCATACTGTAAGCTAGTTGAGTAAGCTCCATGGTTAGCAAAGAGAGAAAAGAGATTGACCCTTTCAGTTTGCTGTACATCTGATTTATTCAAACATCTTCTTAAAGATAGGTGTGGTATATAGATGATGATTTCCCTTTATTGCCTTTAATGGGAACAAACAGTAATTAACTTAAATATCAGTGTCTATGCTGTGTCCACATTTAACTTGAAGAATCCAGGCCGTTATGTCACTTCTGACAGGGTTTATCCTCCCCTTTCTGTGTGCTCAAATGCTCACCCTAACACCAGGAACAAGAGATTCATTTACCTCCTTTTCTTTTAGGGGCCAAAAAGTTTAGCTTCTCACTGTTACTGTCTGTGTCGTGGTGGGAGGTGGCATTTCTTTTATGGATCCGTGTAATGCCTGGAATTGAAACTTATTAGAAGGCTTCTTTTCTTTAATTCTTTCCCCTCCTTCCTCCCAAACTTACTGTTCTTGCCCTCTTTTCATGGACAAAGTTAAACGTAAATCTATCCTTGCCATGCGTGACAAGATTTCATTTTTTACTCTGTGGGTGGTAAGGATGGAGGTTAAAATGATGATGCAGCTCCTCTTCACCTCAGACAGGAACAAGCTGTCTGCCATCCTCACATTCTACGTTTCTTTCTTCATACTTATTTTGTGAGTAGTGCTGTATTAGCAGAAAGAATCCGGGGCACGAAAAAATGTACAGATTATTTTTCTTCCAGTGACTCCAAACAGTCTTCATGGAGATCTTTTTGTGCTAGACTATTCAGACATGGTTAAAGTAAATATAGATATCAGTTACAGTACTTAACAGAATTTATTTACCTACAGGGTGTATATAAAAAGGAGTCCATAAAAAGGTAAGGATTACTAACTGATACAAAGCACAGAGATTATATTTAAGAACCTGCAGCAAACTTTGTCTGTTTTAGAAGGCTTTTATCAGTTTTATGAACCAAAAGATAAAGTTATGATCAGGATGATAGTGATTTGGATACCTTTTGTCTTCGACATGTAGCATTTCTCTGGCAGTTTTTCTTCACGCACGTAAGCAACACGAATGCCAATCTAAATGAACTGGAAACTAGTTCTAGGACCAAAATACCTGTTCTATGTTTCATAGACTCTACCCTGTTTGTGTAAATGTAGATAAAAAGAAAAGAGGACTTCCATAATTTTCCAGACAGGAAACTGAGGTACTGTTGAACTGTGGAAATACTTGTTTCTTGCTACTGACCATAGCAAGAGCCTGAGGCAACTGCATTCCTTATTTCAGTATTTTAGGTTAGTATTTGAAAACAGGAAAATAAACCAGTTTGCACTGAGACTTTATGTGGAGTTTGACTTAGAGACAAGAGTTCAATTGTGATTTTAGCCACAAGGTCAAGCTCCCTTCCTCTTTCCATGCTGAAAACAAACAAACAAACAAACAAAACAAAACAACCCCCCCAAAAAACTCAAAAAGAACCCTAAAAACCATGCCTATAGGAGATGAAAACAAGTTACTAATTCATTGTCTTGGTCTTCCAATTTAACAGTCAGATTGGAAAAAAAAAAAAAAAAAGAAAAAGAGTTGCTTGCATATAACTGTAGTCCTTTTGCACACTAAGAAATTAAATAGTAGGGACACTGGTTGTTTGTGCCAGTTGACTTCAGTGCCAGAAAAAGGATTTTTGGCACATGCATCTGCTAGCATAAACATAGTGTCAGTTGACCCTTTAGAACTCTCTCATGCCTTGAGTGAAAAGTTAGTATGATACCTTTCCACCTGTTCCACTGTAAAGCAAAGACACACCATAACTGAAAACCACACAGCTCTTCTCCTTCTCCTATTTCTTCAAGGGAAAAAAAAAAATTAACTGCTCTTGCAGGCTACTTACTTTTCCTCATTGGCTTGCAGACCTTTTAAGTGGCAAATGTAAATTCAAGATCCTATTCGATGTCCAGCCCCTCGGTTATGGACAAGAGCAGCAGTGCTTAAAATCCTGACTTTAACAATCTTAGAAGGTCTTACAAACCCCTGTAGACCTGTTATCTTCAAGTCTGTATGTATCTTGGTTAACCCTGGTCTTTAAATTAAGGATAATTACCTCCTGCTATTCAGACCTCTGACGTCTGCAGATACCTGGAACCTGAGACTGACACGTACAAAAGTATTGCAATGGCAAATTAAGAGACACAGGCACATGGTAAACAGTATGAGGAGGGAAGAGGCAGAGCACTGGAAATAAAAATTGTAAAATACATTGTATCATGCACAATGGAGCAAGTCTGTCATTATTACTTTAGAAGTACAGGATTTGAAGGCACATTGTCATTAAAAATTTCTGTACTCATTAGTAAACTTGGTGCAGTTAATTTGAGTTTTTTCCCACCAAGCTAGTTCCACTAGTTCAGTGTTTCCCATCTACTGTGAGGGAGACTGGAGAGACTAGATTTGTGAAACGAGTTTGGAAAGATAACATAATATATTTAAAAGTCTGTGAAACAGTTTATATACAGAAAAATTATAAGGGAGTCAAATGCTTTGCAACACACCACCTTTTAATTGATCCACCATATCTTCTCCTTTGCGTCTCATGTTTGTTAAAAGTAAAATTCACTCTCCAGCTGAAAGGCAACTCTGAGCCCTCCTTACCATGCCACTAACACTCTACGGCAGAGCAGAGGGAGAAAGTTGAGTTGCGAAAAGGGCTAAAGGCTAAGCACTACCAGGCATTGCTTCGTTACTTTTGCTACCCTCTTCCATCCATGGTATGCAAAAGCTGAGAAGCAAAAATAAAGGTGTGGGATTCAGTGTGATGTTCAGTACCAGCTCCTGAACACTGGAAATGAGCAGAGGCAGATGTTATTTCTATCTTATCCCCATTTCCTCTCAGCTTCATAAAGCTTGCATAGTTATTCTGTGTCTGAGGGAGTTCACTGGCAGAACCTAAGACATTTGCTGTACACTTAGAGGTGTACTTCTCAGACTACCACTAATATTTATTTTATACCTTCAAAACATTGATGACATTGTAAAACTAAAAATAAATCTCTCATATACAGAAGTTGTATGTCACATGTTAAACAGAAATGTTGTCTGAACACAAGTGTATAAGAAACCATCCTGTCTAATAAAATCTTAGATCACTTAAAAAAATATTTAAAACAACCCAAAACAAACAAAAAAAACCCAAACAAACAGAACACCCCCCCCCCCCCCAACCCACTCCAAATTCTCAAAGGAGTGGAGTATATTTCTGATAAATAGTTGTGAGGTTTTCAGTAGAATTTCCATATTCTACTGCAAGCAAAACTTACAGATATTGCCCTAATTGTATCCCTCTCAAAGTGGTTCTTTTCATGGAGTCATAGAATAGAAACATAGAATGCTTTGGGTTGGAAGGGATCTTAAAGATCATGTAGTCCAACTCCCTTGTCATGAGCAAGAACATCTACTAGATTGGTTTCCTCAAAGTCCTGTCCAACCTGTTCTTGAACACTTCCAATAGTGAGGCATCTACAACTTCTCTGGGTAACATGTTGCACTGTCTCACCACCCTCATCATAAAAAAGTCTTCCTTATATCCAGTCTAAATCTGCCCCCTTTCAGTTTAAAACTGTTGCCCCTTGTCCTGTCACTACAGGCCTTGGTAAAAAGTCTCTGTTTTTCTTACAAACCCCCTTTTTATACTGAAAGGATGCAGTAAGTTCTCTTTGGAGACTTCTCCTCTCCAGATTGAAAAAAACCCTGCTCTCTCAGCCTTTCTTTACAGGAGAGGTGTTCTAGCCCTCTGGTCATTTTCAAGGCTCTCCTCTGGACCCACTCTAACAAGCTCTTGTCTGTCTTTTACAGAGGACCCTTGAACTGGACCCAGTGCTCCAGATGAGGTCTCATGAGAACAGACTATAGGGGGAGAATTACCTCCCTTGACCTGCTACCTACACTTCTTTTTATGTAGCCCAGGATATTATTGGCTTTCCAGGCTGCAAGTGCGTATTTCTGACTCATATGTGATTTTTCGTCTGCCATTATCCCCAATTCATTCTCCACAAGGCTGGTTGCAATTAATTAATCTCCCAGTTTGTGTTATATCGGAGATTGCCCCAAGTTAGGTGCAGGAACTTGTACTTGTACTTCCTGAACTTCATGATGTTCACTTGCACCCATGACTAAGCCTGTCAAGGTCTCTCTGGATGGTGTCCCTTCACTCAAGCAAATCAACTGCACCAATCAGCTTGGTCTCATCTGCAGACTTGCTGAGGGTGCACTAAATCCCACTGTCTATGTTGTCAATGAAGATATTTAATAGCATTTGTCCCGGTACAGACTCTCTTGTTTTGTTTGAACATGTGTCTGCATATATGTATGTATGTATATGTTCATGTGTGCGCATGTGTATTTGTGTGTATTCTACAACTTCATTTCTGTGAAAAGACTGAAGAGAATAATGCAGTCCGGGAAGGACTGCTAGAAATGAGAAATAATTTCTAATGTCTTAATAGTTTCAGAGAACCAGATCATGCATGGAGCAGAAAGGCTTCAAGACCTTGCAATAGTTCTTGTTCATCAAAACTTGCTTGCCTACTTTTGCCTCTGTTGGGTGATTTTTGCAATTCTCCAAACTATACCATATAACTTAAACCAGGGAAGAGGTAAGGTAGGTCAGGGTGAAGGGTGTGTGAGTATTAGACTGATGAGGAATGAAAGGAAGGGGATGAAAGACTGAAAGAAAGTGAGAATGAGTGCTGGCTCTGTGTGCCAGTTTAACAATTGTAACATGTTAGTAGTGATTGCATATTTACACTTGTTCAAGGCATTAGCGTTTTGGGAAGGCAAAAAAACTAACAGAGGTAAGAGAAAATATTTGTCTTAGGCACAAGTTGCAGAGCTTGACGAGTCAGACAATTATGAGTTTGGTTTACAGTCTAAGGCTGATGTTCTTTCCAAGAGGAAAAGAAAAGGAAAAGAAGAAAAATCCCCAAAAAGAAAACCCTCCTCTAAAAAGAACTCAATTTGACTACCTGTTTTCCCTAAACAGGTGATTAAATCAAACATTTTAACTCTATCAAGCTTCATTTGAATACTGATTTTTGAAAAAAAATATTCTAAGACATGTACAATAGTCAGATTATTTTTAAAAATTAACTGCTCTTATTATTGTTAACTTGACCAGGAATTAGATAACAATTACTCTTAATACCATAAACTGACATGAGGAAAACAGATTACCTCAATCTTAAATTCACAGAGAGGAGTAATCTGAAAGCATGTACTTTAGACACTAGTCTCACCAAGAACTTGGACAGGCAATGGTCAAAGGGGTTCAAGTTTGGACTCTGTGCCCTTGGACACATGCAACTCAAAGTCAATAACAAACACATATGTGGAACAGACTTCCAAAAATACACAGTGCTAGTGTACATATAATGCATAAGATGTTTTTGAAATTAGAACTGTAGACAGGTTGGTGGTAGAGTGCTTTATTTGTTTGCTTTACACAAATGTTTTCATGTTTTAGTTTTTAAATATCAAGCAAAAGAAAAATCCCTTAAAAAATCAAGACTGTGAAAGTTGCAAGTCAAGCAGTTGTAAGTCAAAAAATTCTAGAATTTAGGATGCCATAATTAAAAGATTAATTGATATAAATGATGCTGCTTACATGACCATGTGTTATTTTTTACACACAATCTTTGCTTATTCAGTTATCATTACTTTCTACTTCAGCAACATGGGAACACAGATCAGAAGCAACCTCCTGAGTAAAGAAAGTCAGTCTTATGCCTCTAAAACCACTATACAGTATAATATATGAATACATTTACTGATTTCCTCATTGAAAAGGGCTGGTTCCTCTCCCCCCTCCCCCGCCCCCCCCTTACTAAAAGACTATTCTGAAACCTCAGTGCTCCAGCAGTTTGTAATCTTCTTCATCTCTTTCCAGTTTAAATTTGTTCATGGCCAACCTACCCTATTTATTCTTATGCCAACACCGGTCTTAGCTTAAATAGTTTATGTCTCTCCTTGGTGGTTCTCCCTTCATTTATTTATAGACAACCATCCTATCCTTCTAAGTCTTCATTTTTCTTGGGGAAACAAACCTTGTTTTCCCATGTCCTCTCCTACGACAGGCTTTCCGTCGTTTTGATCGCTGTAATAGACCTGTTCCACACTTGGGCCAGATTCAGTTCATTTTCCTTTACATGTCATGTCTTTTACATTCTCTAATTAATCTTAGAACCCTTGAGACGGTTATTCACGTCCTTATGCTTTCAACCCACCTTTAATTATCGTCATTATTCTTCTCACATCCTAACCCCTATACTAGGGAAACAGATTCTTTCTTTTTTTCAAACCATATAGCTTGAATGAATTCCAGAGTTGCTCTTCATTCAAGTTCTTGATCTCCTCTGACCATCTAGTTTCCCCTCATTCATCAGAAACTGCCCTTTAGAAATCAAAATCTTTTGTTACCGATCTAAGTTTATTTAGCTTCTTATTTAACTTCAGTTGAATCAGCTTGCATTAAAATGATACAAGTTTTATTTATTTTTTTCACCAGTACATTTATAATACTCTGATTTCTTATAAATTAAATATCTTTACAACTGCTCCAAAGAGACAAAACAAAGAAAACCTCAGGACAGTTTGAATATAGCTGTTTCCAAGCAGAACCAAGCTAAATCATGTTATCCTAATGAGGTGACAATTCAAACGATTAAGAGAAAGCATTTCTGGTCCACAGCTATTTACATGTAATGAACCCAATCACCAGCGTCAGTTTTTCCCAAGATGTTGGTAAATTATTTTTATAAGTTAAAAAATGTTACAATCCTCAAACACTGGCTGAAAAATAACCAGAAATTAATTTATTGTGGTGCAAATATATTGATTGGCATAAAACTAAAAGATGTGATTTTGATCACTGGGTTTTGAAGTATCAAGAGTCTCCCACAAAATGGTGTACTGTAGAAACAACTTGGAGCTCAGCACTTGCCAGAGGTGGTTAATACCTTCCCAAATGAAATCTTTCATGTCTAATATAAAAATGAAATTATCCCATTCCCAGTTACCATTTGTTCCCCATTGCTGTATTCCAAGGTGTAAATGCAAAATAATTCCAGAAAATTATTGTATTGTATTGTGTCTGTGATTCCAGATTCCATGCAATGCTTAACTACTCAGGTGCAACATACACAGACATAAGTAACTAAAATAGCAAGCACATTGTTTAAATATTTATGGGCTTGAGTTTGAAAAATGAAAGATCTGGGATTTTTTTTTTCTCTTTGACATTACTTTTCCAAAAGAAAAAGAACACAAAACAAGAAGAAAAAGCCCAGATACTCTTCCGTTTAAATATAAATGTTCACTTTCCAAAGAAAAGGAAAAAGCAAGAAAGAGTGGGAGTGAGGGGCACTGACACCCTCAGGGAAAATTTCAGCTCAAGAGAACTGACCTTTCAGAGAAAGCAAATTAAATTATCTTTCTCATCTTTTACTAGTGCTGTGACATCGTTAAAATTCACGTTACATACCAGCATGCTTTGTTTTGTATTCATAACCTTAAACCAAAATTAATCAGTTGTCACAGAGAGTTAACATATTTGTTAATGGTGCCCAAGCCAAAATATATAGCCTCAAGAAGACTAGCTTTACTGTAAACTAATACAAGTTTTGTAGGGCAAAGTCTTCCTCATCTTGTATCAATCTTTGTGAAATCAGTCCAGAATATGTTGGGTTGAGGATGAAAGTGTTCCTGGATGAAGAAAAACAATAAGTGTCTTACAAAGTGTTTAAGAAATAGTATCCTCTTAAGCAGTGAGGCCCTACCACTCTTGTGTAAAACTTGGAAGAAAGAAAGGGTGAGAACAGTAATCTCTGAAAGGGTGAGAATAGTAATCTCTGAAAGAGCAGCTGCTGTCTTTACCAGAGGTCCACTCTCTCTCCCTGCCTGACTTACCGAATACCCTGTTCTCCTATGCCAAGTTGTCACCACGATTTTTGCTATGGAAGATCTCAGAAAAGATCACTTTGTGCATAATTCTTTTATTTGGGAGCTCAGTTCAGACCTTGGATTTCCAAAAAAGTTGGAGTGGAATTGGTGAAACAATTCTAGTCCTTCAAGTGCTCAGACTGTTCCTGTAGTCAATAGAGAGAAATGAACATTGTGAGGATAAGTGAGACATTCTATGTGTAAGTTCAGAGGAAAAAAATGCAAAACAGGAAAGAACTAGAAAAGAAAAATCAGTCTCCTTTTCACTAAAACCCCATCTATATAAGAAGTCCAGTTGTTCTTTTTTCAGTTCCAGTCTGTTTCAAAAAAAGAAAAAAAGAATTGGGTTCTGGGGTTTGGATGTGTATGTATATGTAAGAGAAAGATAAAGGCAGACAGACAAGCAGACAAAACATAGTATGTGTTTCAGGGAGGACATTGCTATCGTGTGTGAACCTTTCAGCCTGTAAGTTTTGTGAAAATTATTGTACGTGTCCATGCGGCAACTTAGTAAAAAAATATTAACACCATAGAGGCAAAATATATCATCATGGAGAAATAAAGGAAAGGAGTTCTTAAGAAATTTCCCCAGAGTAATAAAACATGTCAGTGAAGACCTCAGAACTGGGTTAATGCACCTGCATGTCCAGATGCCTTTCTTCATAACATTAAAAACAAGAAAGTAACCCTCACAATATAGACTTGACTTCTCCCTGAACAAGGTATTTTTTTTTTTTCTAGAACAGTCTGTGCCCATCCACATTAGAAAAGCCTCTTTTTCTTTTTTTGTATATGAAATAAGAAATAATATGTAGAGTATATCCCATTGACTTTAAACTCTTTTTTTTTTCCCCAAAAAAGAAT
This sequence comes from Cariama cristata, assembly GCF_000690535.1. Lineage (NCBI taxonomy): Eukaryota > Metazoa > Chordata > Aves > Cariamiformes > Cariamidae > Cariama > Cariama cristata. Next base: position 3,635 of record NW_009627264.1, on the reverse strand, counting down.
TTTATTTCAAACATTAAATTCTTCAAATTATACTGTTTGCATTGTCTTAAGGCCAGGTTTTTTGCCTTCATATATTTGCACAAGTTCTTCAATTTCAATGGCCACAAAGACGTTACTATAGGAAGGATAACAATAATTTCAAATCCCTGTGCAACATGAGAGGGTGTTCAAAACCAGGCAGTTTCTGAAGGTGTTTCACCTGAGAGAGAGAATGTGAGTTTTGGTATGTTCTGAACATCTTTTGAAAATCAAGGTATTTCAAAGTGTCACAAAAAGATCCACTTCCCCAAATCATGTCTCTTCTAGTAATCATTGCCAGTGATTTGAAATAATGTCTAAAAACTGGGGTACAGGAACAAAGCTCAGAAAGAAGGATAAGACTGATAAGCTAGTCAGGCTGTATTCAATTCCAAGAAAAAAAGAAATCACACAATATTTAACAGTTTGTAAATGCCTGGCAGACATGGAAGAGTTACACAACCACCAGAGTGGCTTTGTCAAGAGCAGTTCATTTACTTTCCTTCTGTACTCATGTAATGAGTTTTGTGAACAGAGGAATAACAGGAAAGAATGAATAGATGACAAGCAGTGGAGTTCATACATCACTACCCTTATTCATTGTATGCTGCCTCTTGTCCTGTCTGTGCATACCGCTGAGAAGAGTCTGGCTTCTTTACACCCTCTTATCATATATTTATACATACAGGTAAGATCCTCCATGGACTTCTTCAGGCTGAACAGTTCCAGCTCTGTCAGCTTCTCTTGGTATGATAGATACTCCAGTCCCATAATTATCTGTGTGACTCTTCACTGGACACCCTCTATTATGTCCATGTCTCTCTTGTGTTGAGCGCAGCGCTGGGGACAGCACTGTGTCACACCAATGCTGAGCAGAAAGGAAGGATCATCTCCCTTGACCTGCTGGTGATGCTATGCCTAATGCAGCCCAGGAGGCTGTTGGACTTGGCTGCAAAGGCATGTTGCTGCCTTATGGTCAGCTTGCCACCACAACCGTCAGGGCTTTCTCTGCAGAGCTCTTTTTCAGCTGGCCATTTCACAGCCTGTGCTGGTATATGGGATTATTCCTTCCCAGTGCAGGACCTGTCCCTTCCCTTTTCGGAAATTCATGAGGTTCCTGTGTGCCCGTTTCTCCAGCCTGTTGAGATCCCTCTGAATGGCAGCACATGTGCTTAAAACTTTTCAGCACATGGCATCATGCCATTTACAAAGATGTTAAACAGTACAGGACACAGTATGGACCCCTGGGATACACCACTAGTGACTGGTTTTCAGATGGACTTCATGATGAAAAAGGAAAAGGATTCCAGCCCATGAGTTGGCAGGGCTGATTGAGAGGGCTTTAAATGAGGTCCAAAGGGGAATGGGGATAAAACCCAGAACACTGGAGATGAGCCTAGGGGCAGCGGACCAGTCTTAGAGGGGAGGTCGGTAGCCCAGCTGAAGTGCATCTACACCAATGCATGCAGCATGGGCAACAAACAGGAAGAGCTGGAAGTCGTGGTGCAGCAAGAAAGCTATGACATAGTTGCTATCACGGAAACATGGTGGGACGAACCTAATGACTGGAGTGCTGCAGTGAATGGCTATAAGCTCTTAAGAAGGGATAGGCAAGAAAAGAGAGGCGGCAGAGTGGCTTTATATGTTAGAGAATGTTTTGACCATCTTGAACTCAAAGGTGGTAATGATAAGATCGAGTGCCTTTGGATAAAGATCAGGGGGAAGGCCAATAAGGCAGATATTGTGATGGGACACTGTTACAGACCACCCAACCAGGATGAAGAGGCGGATGAAGCATTCTACAGGCAGCTGGCAGAAGTCTCGCAATTGCTGGCACTTGTTCTTGTAGGGAACTTCAACTTACCAGATATCTGCTGGGAATACAACACAGCAGAAAGGAAATGGTCCAAGAGGTTCCTGGAGTGTGTGGAAGATAACTACTTCATGCAACTGATAAACAAGCCTACAAGGGGAGCTGCCCCGCTGGACCTGCTCTTTACAAACAGAGGAGGACTGGTTGGAGATGTGGTGGTCAGAGGCCATCTCAGGCATGGCAACTACAAAATGATAAAGTTTTCAATCCTTGCTAAGGTAAGGAGAAGGGACAGCAAAACAGCTACCTTGGACATCCGGAGAGTGGACTTTGGCCTGTTCAGGTTGCTGGATGAGAGAGTCCCCTGGGAAACAGTTTTGAAGAGGAAAGAGGTCCAGGAAGGCTGGACACTCTTCAGGGAGGCAATCTTAAAGGCACAGGAGCAGGTTGTCCCAATGCGGCTCCCAGAGAGCTTTGGCTGGAACTCAGGAATAAGAAGAAGGTTTACCAGCTTTGGAAGAAGGGACAAGCAAGCCAGGAAAATTGCAAAGATGTTGTCAGGGTATGCAGAGACAAAATTAGAAAGGCAAAAGCCCAGCTAGAACTCACTCTGGCCACCAACACAAGAGACAACAAAAAATGTTTTTACAAATATGTTAACAAGTAGAGGAGAACCAAAGAGAATATCCTTCCTTTACTGGATGGAGAAGGGAACATTGCCAGCAAGGATGAGGAAAAGGCAGAGGTACTTAATGCCGCCTTTGCCTCAGTATTCAATAACCAGACCAGTTATCCTCAAGGCAGTCAATTCTCCGAGGTGGATGACAGGGGTGGGGAACAGAATAATCCCCCCATTATCCAGGAGGAAGCAGTTAGTGACCTGCTGCTCCACCTAGAGGTGAACAAGTCTATGGGGCCGGATGGGATTCACTCGAGAACACTCAAAGAGCTGGCAGATGTGTTTACCAAGCCACTCTCGATCCTCT
>NW_009627264.1:0-209 GCF_000690535.1 Cariama cristata | reverse complement strand
GGATCTGGACAGGCTGGATCGATGGGCCGAGACCAACTGTATGAGATTCAACAAGACCAAGTGCCGGGTCCTGCACTTCGGTCACAACAATCCCGTGCAACGCTACAGGCTTGTGGATGAGTGGCTGGGAATTTGTCCAGCGAAAAAGACCTAGGGCGATTGGTCAGCAGCTGGCTGAGCATGAGCCGGTAGTGTGTCCAGGTGGCCAA